>NW_027397087.1:15722776-15784202 GCF_003265705.2 Callorhinus ursinus | reverse complement strand
CACACACACACACACACACACACACACACACACACACACACACACACCGCTTGAAATGCACTATTTTACCACCAGGTGGTGCATGTAGACCAAATAGGAAAAAGAAATTAAGTCCTTTCAATCAGATTATAGTGTATGTGATTTCTATGCTTTTGGGGAACAGACTCAAGAGCATGGAATAGTCTAAATGTACCCAGTTACTCTTTGGGCACCAGATTTTGAAATTTTTAAGTTTACTAGAGCAGAGGAGGGTGGGCCCTTCTCTAATTGCATCTGTTGAACAGGTCACTGTAAAATACTCTACCATGTATTTCTCCAAAAGGAGGAAGAGGAGAAGGGAAAGAAAGTATGATGCTACTGTGTTCTGAATCACAGCCCTACAGGCAACCATAAGGAGCAGTGTCAGAACTCCTAGAACTTGGATATTCTCTCTAAAGAAGTGAAAATTATTAACAGTCAGTTCACATGTAAAGATATTCAAGAGCTACTAAATCCATCTGTTCCACACTGACCATACAGATTTTAAACTAAGGAATCAATAGATTAAAAGTCAAAATTCCGTAATTAAATGCTCAAGACTTAAAAGAAATGGATACTTTGTTGATAAAGACTGCTAGAGCCTCCTTAAAATCCTGCTCTATAGGGTTAACTGTAAAATTGGAAACAAAGCACAAAATTGTGATCTATTCACTTTAAGTTCATTAGATGCTATTGTACTCTGTGATTTGAAAATATAATCCCCATAATATTAACAAGTGGCTTAATTTCAACAAGGGAACTATATTTAAATCTTTTGATTATCAGGACGCCTGAGTGGCTCAGTTGATTAAGCATCTGCCTTCGGCTCAGGTCATGATCCCGAGTCCTGGGACGGAGTCCCACTTCAGACTCCCACTTCCTGCTCCTTGCTCAGCGGGGAGCCTGCTTCTCCCTCTGCCCCTCCCCCTGCTCATGCTCTCCCGCGCTCTCTGACAAATAAATTAAAAAAATCTCTTCTAAAGAAAAATTAAAAATAAATAAATAAATAAATAAAACTAATTTTTGATTATCCATTTTCCTAATGGAAAATAATTAATTCAAGATAGGCCCACAACCTGTTTCACTAGCACCACAGCTGTAATGAAGACTTCACTTATGCCCTTATTATACTTATACTTCAAGAAGTATTCTCCAGAAACCAAGAGTAACTTTAGGTATCTCTAGATGGGGTAACACTCTGTTTTTTTTTTATTTTATTTTATTTAAATTCAATTAATTAACATATAATGTATTATTAGTTTCAGAGGCAGAGCTCAGTGATTCATCAGTTGCATACAACACCCAGCACTCATTACATCATGTGCCCTCCTTTCTGCCCATCACCCAGTTACCCCATTCCCCACAACCTCCACTCCAGCAACCGTCAGTTTGTTTCCTGTAGCTAAGAGTCTCTTGTGGTTTTTCTCCCTCTCTGATTTCATCTAATTTTATTTTTCCCTCCCTTCCCCTATGATCCTCTGTTTTGCTTCTTACAGTCCACATATGAGTGACATCAAATAATAATTGTCTTTCTCTAATTGACTTATTTCACTTAGCATAATACCCTCTAGTTCCATCCACATCGTTGCATATGGTAAGATTTCATTTTTGAAGGCTGAGTAATATTCCATTGTGTGTGTGTGGGTGTGTGTGTGTGTGTGTGTGTGTGTGTGTGTGTATACCACATCTTCTTTATCCATTCGTCTGTCAATGGACATCTGGGCTCTTTCCATAATTTGGCTATTGTGGACATTGCTGCTATAAACATTGGGGTACAGGTGCCCTTTTGGATCACTATGTTTGTATCCTTTGGGTAAATACCTACTAGTGCAATTGCTGGGTCATAGGGTAGTTTTTTGGAGGAACCTCCATACTGTTTTCCAGAGTGGCTGTACCAGCTTGCATTCCCACCAGCAGTATAAGAGGGTTCCCTGTTTTCTGCATCCTCGCCAACATCTGTCATTTCCTGACTTGTTAAGTTTAACCATTCTGACTGGTGTGAGGTGGTATCTCATTGTGGTTTTGATTTGTATTTCCCTGATACTGAGTGATGTTGAGCGTTTTTTCATGTGTCTGTTGGCCATTTGGATGTCTTCTTTGGAAAAATGTTTGTTCATGTCTTCTGCCCATTTTTCATCTTATGAGAGAAAGTCACCATCATAGAGTACTATATAGAAAAGTTACATGGTGCTATGAGTGTCCACAACAGGTGGCAGTAGGGAAACTTTCCCTGAAGTAATGCCAGTAAAGCTGCAATTTAAAGGGTGAGTGGGAATTAAGCAGGTGAACAGGTACCTGTAAATGTACAAAGACCCTGTATTTAAAGAGAACATGTTTTTTCAATGATGAAACACCAGTATGGTTTTATTAAAGGGAATGAAAAGGACTGCGGTGCATGGAGAGGCGGGAGAGGCAGGCAGGATCCTGTTGTGCTATGTTAGGGAGTCTGATCTTCACCCTAAAAGCAATAAGAAGCCATTAGAGCATGTTAAGCAAAAGGGTGACATGATCAGAAATAAGTTTATGTAATATTAAATTATGTTCATTTATCTTGTTTATTCTATTCTTCATATTTTCAAAAAGATAGCCAAACTTTGTAATTTGAAAGGAAAGATGGGGGAGGAAAAATGTCACATACACTTCCTGAGTTGGATAAAGCCTGACTCCACCTCACAGGGTTGTGCTAAGTACTGTGAAAGGAGCATGGGGAAGTCTACTTGGGGAGCCAAACTCCCACATTTCTGGAAACACTGTAGCACACAGCAGAAGCAGCAAAGCTCCAGAGAGTAAGGATTGCCTCATGTCTAAACAGATGGGGCCCTAAGCACCCCTCAAAGATTTCCCTTGTTTCAAAAAGAAATCTGAAAGCAGCAGGAAGCCCATACCTGAAGGAACTGTGTGAGAAGAGTCAGGGAACGCCCAGAAGAAACAAGAGTAGACAAATGACTCAAAAACCAGAGGGCCTTGCCTTGTCTCTAAATCCTACCCCATCTTGAGGCAGAAGAGAGTAACCCAGGGCCAATGGAGCTTAAGTTTTTTACCGTCCTGGGGGGTACCATTCTCAAAATTGAAACAAGGTTGATTTATAAACATAAATTTATATGTTATTTCTTGCATATTTGAGATTATGGTCCAAGACCTACTTCTATTATGTTCCCACAGCTAGCATCACACTATGGATTTATCTTCATCTTTTCTCCTGTCAGTTCCTTTCCATAATTTTTTTTCCATTCCATAAATTTAGCCCCTACTTTGGATTATGCCATACAACCAATATTACTTACTTCCTTGATCTACTCACTAAACAAATATTTATCAAATAGCTACTTGGTACCGGATGTTGTCCTAGAGTTTTGGAGATACAATGGTGAATACTCTGGACGAAATTTTCCAGGAGAATACTCTGACCTTACAGAGTATGCATTCCAGTGAGGGAACAAACATAAACACATAAATCTGTGGTGTAAGTTGGGGGTGGATATTAGGATGCAAAGAAGATATTCAAGGAGATAGGGGTAAATGAGTAGAGGGACCTACTTCAAGTAGAAATGTCCTGTCTGGGGAGGCAAATTTTAAGCTTCCTGGAACTTCGAAGAACTGAAAGAAGGCCAATGTATATGAAGTCCATGGGCAATGGGAGAATAGTGAGAGGTAAATGAAACTGAAAAAGTAGGCAGAGGCCAGATCCTAAAGAACTTTGAAGGTCATGGTAATAGGAGTTTTGGTTTATTCTAAGTGTAATAGGAAGTTGAAGTATAGGTGTGTCTGCTCCAAACCTGATGGACCTGGGCAAAGACAGTGGTTCAAACCCAGGAGTAAAATCTCAAAAGTAAATGAGCAAGGCTGGATCCCTATAAATCCTGTCATGTAAACTTTGTGGTTATTCTTGGCATAATGCCCTAACATTTTAAAACTAATTGTATATAAGGTACAGAGTCTGAGTCATATGTTCAAAACTGTGGTGTGCCTATGACTCAACTATATAAATATCTCAGTTTACAAATATAACTTGACTTTTTGTGTCTCTGTCTATAAAAGTTTGTTTTATTTAATATTTATAAAAAATTCTCTGAAATGCTAATCTAAAGTTAAAGTTCTTCAAAATATATTTTTACTTTTCTGAATTACTATGCAAGTTTAGACCTAGAGCAAGACCTCTAGAGTTATTAGTTTTTTTTTCAGTTTGGAAATTTCTATATAATGAAGTTATATTATGCAGTTCACTCTTAATTGGCTTGACTCCACTTAAATTAATGCTTGACTTTACAAAGAATCCATCTCCTTGATTCAGTGCTATACATTAGTGCCTAGTTTTGACAGCACAGTGCCACTCTAACAGTTGAAAAGCATTATAATGGGTAAGGAGAGAATTTTGCTTCACCCCTAGGAGAATATCATGAAAAACAACAAAGACCCTGTGCAATTAGGGTTATTACATTCTTTGCTTTAAGTTGTCATTCTTTGGCTCCACATTCATTGTCTACATGGCAAGGCAGCAAAATATGAGGTAAAACTAGCAGCAAAAATTTTTTAAAATATTTCATAAATGTCAATGTATTAATAACAAAATTGTTTTATTTTTTAATTCATTAGCTTTAAAACCAGGACTTTTTAGCAGCAAATGAATTTTTCTTTTTTTTAAGATTTGTTTATTTATTTGAGAGAGAGAGTGCACACACATGGCGAGAGTGGAGGGGGAGAGACAGAGGTAGAAGGAGAGAGAAACTCAAGCAGACTCCTAGCTGAGTGCTCAATATCCTGACCATGAGATCACAACCTGAACTAAAACCAAAAGTCGGCTACCCAACTGACTTTGCCACCCAGACACCCCAACAGCAGAGGAAATTTTCAATCAAACAGCAGAAGGAGGCAGAATAAAGATAATTATGATAGCAAAGAAAGAGAAGACTGTTAATGGAGTTCAACAATTTTAGTATAAAGATACATCCATGAAAAGCCAAGTATCCATTAAATTATAGGTTCTTATAAACCTGCAGCTAACAAAATGACTCATGCATAAGAGAAAGGGGGTTAATACTTCTCCTTAGGCTTCTCTTCAAGCTAAACATTCTTGCTATCTTTAAATATTACTCAAATTTTCCTCTCGATGATATTTAATATTAATTTAGTCATACTTAGTCCTCCTTCTTCATCTAATCAATTCCAAAAGTTATCAATTCTACCACCACAACTTCTTCCACACCTGTTTCTTCCTATCAATTATCACCTTCACATCCTAAGGCAAGTAATTGTTTTTTCTCATGTCAACTCTATTTCTAAGTCACCTCCTTGCATCTCCTCCTTCCGACCTCTAACCCATTTTATGCATTGCTATCAGGTTAATCTTTCTAAAGAACAGTTGTAATCATATTATTTTTCTGCACAAAAGTCCTCAGTAACACCCCCATTTTCCCTGAATAAAACTGTAGTCTTCTTCTTCTCATATAAAATCTTCTGTTCCCAACATCCTCTGTGGTCCTCAATATTTCTCAAACAATACTCTCTCACTAGATTTGGGGTGAAGGGAGATACACCTCCTCCCCCCTTCTCTTCTTGGTAGGGAAAGGGACTAACAGAGAAGAAATCCTCCTCAATCATAGGGGAAGACAGGGAAAAAATGAAACAAGAAGAAACCAGAGAGGGACACAAACCATAAGAGACTCTTAATCTCAGGAAACAAACTGAGGTTTGCTGAAGTGGAGGGTGGTGGGAGGGATGGGGTGGCTGGGTGATGGACATTGGGGAGGGTATGTGCTATGGTGAGCACTGTGAATTGTGTAAGACTGATGAATCACAGACCTGTACCCCTGAAACAAATAATGCAATATATGTTAATAAAAAAAAAAAGAAATCCTCCTCACAAATCCTCTCTCTCTACCTTCTCTCCCCACTCTCTCTCCCTTACTTCTTATATCTTCAGTCTGCATGAGGGATCCAAGAATCATATTATCAGATATTTCCTCTGAAATTTTACATATTGAGTTTTCAGTGATGCAATAAAATCCTTGATCCTATTTATTCTGTTAACTCAACTAATTACTTCAAATCATCACTTACTATGTATTTACATAATATGCAAATATAATAGAAGATAAGCAAAGTCCCTGACTTCACGGAACTTAAGTTATGGAGGAGGGGACACATAAAAAGAATTCTGATGACATTGCAGGAAGAAATAAATAGGTTACTATGGTAGTACATAACACAATAGAAAAGGGAAGAAAGGGGTTGTTGGAATCTGGGCACAGAAGGCTTTTCTGACAAGGTAACATTTAAGCTGAGATCTGAAGGATAGGAAGAAATCAGAATGGTAGCCTAGGGGTGCCTGTGTGGCTCAGTTGGTTAAGTGTCTGCCTTCAGTTGAGGTCATGATCCCAGGGTCCTGGGATCGAGCCCCACATCGGGCTCCCTGCTCAGCAGGCGCCTGCTTCTCTCTCTCCCACTGCCACTCCCCCTGCTTGTGCTCTCTTGCTCTCTCTTTCTCTCAAATAAATAAATAAATAAATAAAATCTTAAAAAAATAATAAAAGAAGAAGAAAGAAGTGGCAGCCCATTCCAGGTAAAGGTAACAGGGAAAACAAAAGCTCTGAGGTGAAAATTAGTTTAGTGTGTTCTAGAAATTAAAAGGTGACAGTATAACTGGAGCATAGTGAACAAGGGGAAAGTTAGGTGTTATGAAACCAATGTATGTAGGGTCTTGATACCAACAGCAGGAATTTTTGGATTTGATCCTAGGTATAATGGGTTATGATCAGTGAGTCATGTGATCATTCTAAAACCATGAAGAATGGTTTAAAGAATGGCAAAAGCTGAAATAAGGAAACCAGTTAGGAGGCTATGGCTGTAATCCATGTTGGAGGTGATGATGACCTAGAGTAGGATTGTGGATGGAGAGAGTGAAAGAAGTGGGCAGATCGTCTTCGGCCATACCACTCTGAAAGTGCCTGATCTCCTCTGATTTCGGAAGCTAGGCAGGGTTGGGCCTGCTTAGTACTTGGAAGGGAGAAGTGGGCAGATCAATGTTGGAGACAAAGCTTGATGATGGATTCAATCTGAGAGACAAGGAGGAGTCAAGATTCAATTCCAGATATCTGACATTTGCAACAGGATAAATAGTAGTACCGTTTTGCATAGCTAAGGAAGCCTGGGAGAGCAATGGATGGGAAAATCAGGCAGTTGGAAAGTCTAGCTAAGAGGAATGGTATAAACCAAAGCTCTACTCGGTCTGGATCAGAGCGGTCTGGGCCTCTTACTCCCTTGAAATGAGAACCAGTAAGCATCTTGCAAATCAATTACCACAAAAATGTGGAAGTAGAAACAGAATCTCTTTTTAAGGAACTCTGGTGCAAAAGGAAAGTTTTTCTCATGGCAGTATTAAGTATTTTGATGAAAATGTTAAGGGCCATCCTCCCTCATTTTTCTAATTATGAATGTCTCTGACCCTCAAAATATCATAGGCCCCATGAAGTGATCAGAACTCAAGCTATGTTATTGTAAAAGCCAAAAGCAGTTTTATTCTTTGATTTCAGCCATAAGTGGGTTTTAAGTTTGTCAAAATGTAGGTTAGGGTACAGTGTTCATTCAATTATTGTGACACTGAGAAAGAAGTTTCTTAATAACAATGTTGGTATTTTAAAAACAAATCAATACTTAGTACTTCTCTGATTATTTTACCTAAAAGAAAATTGCTTCTATAGTCTATATTTCCTTCTGTAGAAAAAAAATGCTAATAGAGGAATGTTGGAGTAGAGTAGTTCACATCAGCATGTAGATTACACAACAAAAAGAATATGTTAAAAACTAAAATTTTGCCTAATGGCAAGAAAATAGGTTAATTTGGGGGGGCAAAAGAACAACTATATCATTCATTTGATAGTGCCAAAAGAACAATAAAACAAGACTGATTTCTTTCTAATAGAATTTTTTGACTACACATGACTATAGCTTTGGTTTCCTAGCCTAAGTAGCTTGAAAGTTGGAAACATTGTATCATGAATTTAGAAAGGTGCTAAATTAGTGAAAATCCAAATTATAGCATATTTTAAAAGCAATACTGTTTATTAATGCCAAGTACTATATTTGTAATAAATCAAACTGTTACCTATGGTAATTAAACCTATGGTTTAATTTATCCATAAGACAAATATGGAAATAGCTTATCAGCTTCTGCAAATGTGGATATGAAAGTACTGAAAGATATTTGAAAATTGCTTTCTCTCAAATATTTTTAAATTTCCCATGATAACTGATTTATCTTACTAATTTGCACTATCTGGGAAATTTCTGCAAAGCAAAAAGATAAATTTCAATCCAAACTCAATTTGAATGCTAGCAAATTTTGAATTTAGGGACTCCAAATGAATGAAGTTTTACTATATTTTAAAATATGTTGGGGTGCCTGGCTTGCTCAGTTGGTGGAGTGTGTGACTCTTGATCTAGGGGTTGTGGGTTCGAGCCCCACATTGGGGATAGAGATTATTTGGAAATAAAATCTTAAAAAAATAATAAGCTATTCTAAGATAGGATGCTTTATTAGGATAACATTCATTTTATTATTTTTCCCTTCAATAAATAAAATTAAAAGAGGATAATTCTAGTTCGTAGTACAACTAAAGGGCTAATTAAAGACAATTCATAAGTGGTAATGAAATTATTTATGATGTACTCCTCCCTTCCCTCCCTTCATGCCTTCCATTTCATTTTATTCCACTCAGAATGTTGACATATTATGGTAATAAGGATACTTTATTTCTAACATAATCAAATATAAAGCCAAGAAGCAAACTCAAAAACATCAGAAACATTATTGTTCTTTTTACCCCTCAAAAAGGAAGATAAAGGATAAAAAAAAAATTCTGGATTATTTTACTGTAACCAGATCATGTCATATTTTAAGCTTAAAAGGGGATATTTTTTTCTTTCCACAATGGTCCTCATCTCATTAGTACTTATTCCCTTTAGACTGAGAGACATCTTGTCCTGCTTTTTACTTTCTTAGTTTACAGGTGAAATTAAATTATGCTGTTTCCTTGGAGATACCACATGCTTACAGAGATTTCAAATTTTTTGGTACTGTTTTAAATTCTGAAGCTGTTTCTTAACCTATTTGTCCTCCTCCCCTTTCTCTCTGCATTTTTCTTCTCCATATTTTTTTAAAGATTTTATTTATTTATTTATTTGAGAGAGAGAGAGAGAGAGAGCACAGGAGCGGGGTGGAGGGGGGAGAGAGAAGCAGACTCCCCACTGAGCTGGGAGCCCATTGTGGGGCTGAATTCCAGGACCCTGGGACCATGACCTGAGCCAGAGGTACATGTTTAACCGACTGAGCCACCCAGGCGCCCCTCTCCTCCACATTTTTTATTCTCTTTTCCTCTCTCTTTCTGTCTCTTGCTCTTTCTCTTTCTCACTCATAAATGCACACATGTACACTCTTTCTGTGATACTTATGCTTCAAGTTTCTGGAAACCTCCTTAGGTCATTCTAATATTAATATTCTACTTGTTTATCTTTTTTTTTTTTTTCAGTAAAGTCCTGAAAAACACATCTGGTTTCTATTCTAATCATACTCCTCTGAGAATAACTTCATATTATGGAAGTCAAACAATTCTCAAATAATAACCCATAATGATGCAACCTCTGGTGACTTAAACCTTTATCCAGTAATTTTAAAGGAGCCATTCATCGAGTCTTACTTGGCAGGCTTTTTGTTTTTTTCAGGTAAAGTTTATGGAGGTAGGGTTTGTATGGGCAATCATTTAAAGCAAATTAATATTTGGAAATGTAGTTTTTCAGAAGAGAAATCTCAGAAACTGAACATAGAAAATGATCCACTCTTCTCATTAGCAATTCACTTTTAATGACACAGTTAATGACACATATAAAATGTCATGGGATTGAGAAGATAGCACAATTTGTGTATCATTTACCAGCATTACTCCCCATGTTCTCTGCTCTCTGTTCTGTCCTCCTTTCTAAGTTCAGTGTTGCTGAGCACTTCACAATCTCACTTACCCCTCCAGTGACCTTATGACATTGGTGTTCACTGTCCATTTTACAGCTGAAGACACAGGTTCAAAGTCACATTGTTAGAAAGGAACTGTTGCAGGTCTGTGTTATTTATCCCCTTGTTACTCAAAAGACAATTCCACAGACTAGCAGCATCACCAATACCTGTGATATTGTTAGGCCCCAGACCTAATAAAGTAAAAACCGGATTTTAAAAAGATTCCCAGGTTTGTATTTAACCTTATTTTTTGTATATATATAAGTTTTTCTTTCTTTAAATTTTGGGATACAGTCTCTTCTAACAGACCAAAATATACCCTAAATCTAGTGTATGACATTGTCCTAGTCCCCTGCCTGATCACATTCTTTGTTTTTAATTTTTTTCAACCAACTTCTTATATTATCAATTCCTTTTTTAAAATCTTTTTTACTTTTCATCTTTACACTCATATTCCATCCCTTCGTTGCATTTACCCTTATTTTTGTATATATGTTTTTCTTTCTTTAAAATTTTGGTAGGCAATTTCTTGCCTCCCAAAATCTAGTGTGTGGCTCTGTTATTTTCACCAGCCAGATCATATTCTTTTTTTTTTCCCCCTTTCATTTCCCCCCGGTTATGGGTCTCTTCTGATTTGCTTAGTGTATATTTTTCTGGGGTTGTGGTTACCCTTTTAGCATTTTTTTAGCATTTTGTTCTCTCATTCATCTATTCTCCTCTGGACAAAATGACAAGACGAAAAAAATCACCTCAACAAAAAGAACAAGATGCTGTACCAACTGCCAAGGACCTACTCAATACAGACATTAATAAGATGTCAGAACTAGAGTTCAGAATGATGATTATAGAGATACTAGCTGGGCTTGAAAAAAGCATAGAAAATACTAGAGAATCCCTTTCTGGAGAAATAAAAGAACTAAAATCTAACCAAGTCAAAATCAAAAAGGCTATTAATGAGGTGCAATCAAAAATGGAGGCTCTAACTGCTAGGATAAAAGAGGCAGAAGAGAGAATTAGCGATATAGAAGACCATATGATGGAAAATAAAGAAGCTGAGAGAAAGAGAGATAAACAACTACTGGATCATGAGGGGAGAATTCGAGAGATAAGTGATACCATAAAGCAAAACAACATTAGAATAATTGGGATCCAAGAAGAAGAAGAAAGAGAGAGAGGGGCAGAAGGCATATTGGAGCAAATTATAGCAGAGAACTTCCCTAATTTGGGGAAGGAAACAGGCATCAAAATCCAGGAGGCACAGAGAACCCCCTCAAAATCAATAAAAATAGGTCAACACCCCGACATCTAATAGTAAAACTTAGGAATCTCAGAGACAAAGAGAAAATCCTGAAAGCAGCTCGGGACAAGAGGTCTGTAACCTACAATGCTAGAAACATTAGACTGGCAGTAGACCTATCCACAGAGATCTGGCAGGCCAGAAAAGACTGGCATGATATATTCAGAGCACTAAATGAGAAAAATATGCAGCCGAGAATACTATATCCAGCTAGTCTGTCATTGAAAATAGAAGGAGAGATAAAAAGTTTCCAGGACAAACCAAAAACTAAAAGAATTTGCAAACACCAAACCAGCCCTACAAGAAATATTGAAAGGGGTCCGCTAAGCAAAGAAAGAGCCTAAGAGTTACACAGACCAGAAAGGAACAGAGACGATATACAGTAACAGTCACCTTGCAGGCAATACAATGGCACTAAATTCATATCTTTCATTAGTCACCCTGAATGTAAATGGGCTAAGTGCCCCAATCAAGAGACAGAGGATATCAGATTGGATAAAAAAACAAGACCCATCAATGTGCTGTCTGTAGGAGACTCATTTTAGACCCAAAGACACCACCAGGTTTAAAGTGAAGGGTTGGAAAACCATTTACCATGCTAATGGACATCAAAAGAAAACTGGGGTGGCCATCCTTATATCAGACAAATTAGATTTTAAACCAAAGACTATAATAAGAGATGAGGAAGAACACTACCTCATACTTAAAGGGTCTATCCAACAAGAAGATCTAACAATTTTAAATATCTGTGCCTCTAACATGGGAGCAGCCAGTTATATAAGCCAATTAATAACAAAATCAAACAAACACATCTATAATAATACAATAACAGTAGGGGACTTTAACACCCCCCTCACTGAAATGGACAGATCATCTAAGCAGATCAACAGGAAGATAAAGGCTTTAAATGACACACTGAACCAGATGGACTTCACAGATATATTCAGAACATTCCATCCCAAAGCAACAGAATACACATTCTTCTCTAGTGTCCATGGAACATTCTCCAGAATAGATCACATCCTGGGTCACAAATCAGGTTGCAACCAGTACCTAAAGATTAGGATCACTCCCTGCATATTTTGGACCACAATGCTTTGAAACTAGAATTCAATCACTAGAGGAAAGTTGGAAAGAACTCAAATACGTGGAGGCTGAAGAACATCCTACTAAAGAATGAATGGGTCAACCAGGATTTAAAGAAGAATTTTAAAAATTCATGGAAACAAAGACAAATGAAAACACAACTGTTCAAAATCTTTGGGATTCAGCAAAGGCAGTCCTAAGAGGAAAGCATAGAGCAATACAAGCCTTTCTCAAGAAACAAGAAAAGTCTCAGGTGCATTTCAGTCATTGAGCATCTGCCTTCGGCTCAGGTCATGATCCCAGGACCTTGGGATCGAGTCCTGCACCGGGCTCCCTGCTCAGCAGGGAGCCTCCTTCTCCCTCTCCCACTCCAGTGCTTGTGTTCCTTTTCTCGCTTTCTCTCTTGCTGTCAAATAAATAAATAAAACCTTAAAAAAAAGAAAAGAAAGAAGAAAAGTCTCAAATACACAACCCAACCTAAAGGAGCTGGAGAAAGAACAGCAAATAAAGCCTAAACCCAGCAGGAGAAGAGAAATAATAAAGATCAGAGCAGAAATCAATGAAATAGAAACCAAAAAACAGTAGAACTGATCAACGAAACTAGGAGCTTTTTTTTTGAAGGAATAAATAGCATAGATAAGCCCCTGGCCAGACTTATCAAAAAGAAAAGAGAAAGGACCCAAATAAATAAAATATGAATGAAAGAGGAGAGATCACAACCAACACTAAAGAAATACAAACAATTATAAGAACATATTATGAGCAACTATATGCCAGCAAATTAGACAATCTGGAAGAAATGGATGCATTCCTAGAGAAGTATAAACTACCAAAACTGAACCAAGAAGAAATAGAAAACCTGAACAGACGTGTAACCACTAAGGAAATTGAAGCAGTCATCAAAAATCTCCCAACAAACAAGAGCCCAGGGCCAGATGGCTTCCCAGGGGAATTCTACCAAACATTTAAAGAAGAATTAATACCTGTTCTTCTGAAGCTGTTCCAAAAGATAGAAATGGAAGGAAAACTTCCAAACTCATTTTATGAGGCCAGCATTACCTTGATCCCAAAACCAGACAAAGACCATGTAAAAAGATTTACAGACCAATATCCATGATGAACATGGATGCAAAAATTCTCACCAAAATACTAGCCACTTTGCAAGGGCAAAAATGAAATATTGGGACTTCATCAAGATAAAAAGCTTTTGCACAGCAAAAGAAACAGTCCACAAAAACCAAAGACAACCGACAGAATGGGAGAAGATATTTGCAAATGACATATCAGATAAAGGGCTAGTATCCAAAATCTATAAAGAACTTATCAAACTCAACACCCAAAGAACAAAATAATCCTATCAAGAAATGGGCAGAAGACATGAACAGACATTTCTGCAAAGAAGACATCCAAATGGCCAACAGACACATGAAAAAGTACTCAACATCACTCGGTGTCAGGGAAATACAAATCAAAACCTCAATGAGATACCACCTCACACCAGTCAGAATGGCTAAAGTTAACAAGTTAGGAAACGACAGATGTTGGCAAGGATGCAGAGAAAGGGGAACCCTCCTACACTGTTGGTAGGAACGCAAGCTGGTACAGCCACTCTGGAAAACAGTATGGAGGTTCCTCAAAAAGTTGAAACTAGAGCTACCCTACAACACAGCAATTGCACTACTGGGTATTTACCCCAAAGATACAAATGTAGTGATCTGAAGGAGGACATGCACCCCAATGTTTATAGCAGCAATGTCCACAATAGCCAAACTATGGAAAGAGCCTAGATGTCCATCAACAGATGAATGGATAAAGAAGATGTGGTATATATGTATATATACAATGCAATATTGTGCAGCCATCAAAAAAAAATGAAATCTTACCATTTGCAACGATGTGGATGGAACTAGAGGGTATTATGCTAAGTGAAATAAGTCAATCAGAGAAAGACAAGTATCATATGATCTCACTAATATGAGGAATTTGAGTATTTCATAGGGAAAGGGAGGGAAAAATGAAACAAGATGAAACCAGAGAGGGAGATAAACCATAAGAGACTCTTAATCTCAGGAAATAAACTGAGGGGTGCTGGAGTGGAGGGGGGTGGGAGGGATGGGGTGGCTGGGTGATGGACATTGGGGAGGCTAAGTACTATGGTGAGCACTATGAATCGTGTAAGACTGATGAATTACAGATCTGTACCCCTGAAACAAATAATACATTATACGTTAATAAAAAAAATTTTTTTAATTAAAAAAGAAAAAGATTCCCAGGTATTTCTTATGCCTTTAATGTTTGAGGAACACTGCTGTATTTACCATTCTGTTCTTTCCCAAGCACTTTCCACTATAATACAGTGGTACCAATTACTTTAAAAGTAAAATTGGTTCTTAGATCACATTGTAGTAGCACTCAGGCTTTCTCCCTGAGGAAGTGTCATTAAAAAGGACAGGTCTTACTGAGATACTAATTCAAACCTTCCATAAATTCTATTAGTGTCCTGTGGTCTTGCAAATGAAACTTTTGGTAGTGTTCTTTTTCTTGGTATGATTGATTTGATTAAGTTTGGATTCAGTTAGTCCCAGCAGTCAGGGTAGGAGCTTCGTGGTAGCCAGTTCAAAGAATTTGGCATTACCAGCCTTATAAGAGACAATTCTTATTCTAATCATTCATTTTAACTATTAATTTCTCACTCACTTAGAAAGAGTTTGGTTTAATTAAAAACAGAACCAAATTTTGCAAATTTGATCTAATATGGACTTATTTTAAGGCATATTGTTAGTGAGAACCCACCCATAGAAGAGGTTTGAGAGCCTATAATTTATTTTTTTAAATAATGGCATAAAATGTGAGTTTCTTTGTTCAGTACATAAGTCTAACTTATAGTAAATGTTCTGATGGAAAGATTTGGGGGAAAGGGCGGGGAACTGACACTGCGTCACGAAGACTTCTGTGAGCATTTTTCCCATTAGGGCACAATGACTGCAAACAAAGAGGAAATGATGTGGGTGACCCACAGCACCCTCCGTTTAACATTAACACGAAGAGGAAAACAGAATGAGCCCTTGCAAAAGTTTTCGCCCCACTACATTTGATTCCTCCACCCACATTTTGAAAGAAACATATGTATCTCCTATAAATCGCGCAGAACCCTGACCTCACCAAAATGTGAATTCTTTACCACTTTGATTTCATCACTTCAAGATTTTGAATTTTTTTCATTAACACTATTCCCCTTTATTCCTCTATGGTAACAGGTAACTATGCACTCCTTGGCTCCTCTTTCCCCCACCATTTTCACAGCAGTAGACTTGGTTCATTCTTATTTCGATTACAAAGGACCACAGTCAGTTAACAAAAGGTTTGAAGCCCTTGACAAACATTTTAAAATTATTCTATGACAATGGGTAAAAGAGACATAATTGCTTTCATCTTTCATAGGCTATCATGTTACCTTTCTCTTCTACCAACAATCCATGGGGAAATGAAATGTATGATAATTTGAAATAATTGGGCTCATTAGCAACTTTATGACTTAAAGGGTAAAACCACATCACTCACATTATTTGTTAAGCAACTATAGTATTTAAATGAACTTATAATTACCCACCAATTATTTCAATCATCCTCAAAGATTTGAGTTCAATGCATTATTTCCTGACAGACACATAGTAAAAATCTGTTTACACTAGGATAACCACTCCATCTTAATCTCCTTTGCTCTTTTTCTGTTTCATATTCTCAGGACATTCCCCAAGGTAACCCTTTGCTGCAGCAAGGGTGGTCTTCTCAAGGTCCCATCTAAATGCCTTGTTATCCGACCTCACCCCTGTGGACACTCCATTGGCCTCGTTCTTTGTCCATGCCCTGCAAATCCAATCAGTTTATAAGAGAGCCTTCTCTGACAACCTTATCCCATAAACAGTCTCTGTCTCATTCCTAAAAGTTTTATTTCTGATACAACCTCTTTGCCTGTTTATCTCATATGAGCTTTGCAATAGATGTTGAATTTCTCACAAGTATTACCTGCATATGTTTTATCAGCCTATTTGATTGTAATTGACTGCAACAGCCAGGAATTGTATCCTTTGCTTCTCTGTAACCTTGTAGTATCTTTCTTTCACATAGGCTACAAGAAATATTTCTTGAAGGAATGCATGATTAAATGGAAAATAGCAAATTTAGTCCCAGGAAATCACATTTGTGTTTTTTTCTCCCACGTAACAGAGATAGGTTAATCTACCCCCTCATGCCTTTTTTCATATAAATTAACATAATTTGAACATAAATAACATAAACTTAAAATCTTCTTTAAATCCCTCACTTTTACAAATGAGGAAGTAGAGACTCAAGCAGAAAGTGGGTTGCTGGAGATTACATATGTAGTTTGTGGCAAAATAAAACTAGAATTTAGATTCCTGAATCTTAATTCTGTGTTCTTCTGAAGGGTCATCAATGAGCCCCAGGAGAGACACCAGAATAACAGTGGCGTCTGAGCCACTGTTAGGCCATTTCAGGAAACGCAAAAATGAAAGATAAGGTGAAGCACCTTGCATATCACGTTTGAATCTTTTTTACTAAAACATTAGGCAATATACTTATGTATATATTTAATTATATATATGCCCCTATCTTTTTCCTGTAAGGATTTAGGTAATTTTACATAAGTGTGTTCAATATGACAGTATGAAATAACATGCTGAATCAGCAGATAAGAAAAAGAAGGTTTAAGAAAAATGAGATAGAACAAGAAAAGTCTGAGATGAAATTAGAATGTAAAATCCTACTGAGAGATCTTTTATTTTTGCTACACTTGGCTCACAAATAAGGTTGGCTCAAAGCTTTCTATCTGCCAGGGAAAGGATATGACAATGTTACTTACATACTTGGGCAATATCCATAAAATAAAAACAAACCATTTGTGCAAACAAAGTAGATCTATTCCTTATACTAAGACTAAATAGTACTTTTTTTTTCCCCTGTGAATCCCCATATCAATCAGGATAGGCTATATGATAATGTCGTAACAACATCAGCAAAATCTAGTGGCTTCTCCTGACAAAGTTTATTTTTCACTCACATTGTATATCCATTGTATATAGGCTAGAGTCTCTATTAGTAACTCAAACATCCAAGCCAAAGAAGATTTTATCTCCATTCACCATAATCAATGAAGCAGGGAGAAGGGAACTCAACGAACTGTGCATTAGCTCTTAAATCTTTCTCTCAAAAAAACCCCCACACATCATTTTGACTCAAATTTCATTACTTCATTGCCGAGAGCAAGCCACATGGCCATGCTTATTACTTGAAAGAGGGAAGAAGTTACCATGTGCCTTGGAAGGATAAAAAGGTGAATATTTATTCTGAACGGCCCAATTGATTACCACACACTCCCTAGACAAGCTCTGTATATTATCTCATGAACTACATTGACGTAGTGAATACAGCCAGAGTTGAGTCTATAACATTGTACTATGTCGGCCAAGGACATAAAAACAATGCATAATCTGGTAAAAATGGATCTGTAGATGGCCAGGAATATTCAGTTCTCATATATAGCTCTTTGTGGTCTACCTTAATTGGAGAATGTCTCCATTCTCCAATGCAGAAATAAACAAAACTCAATCACACCTCAATATTTTCAATATTTTCTCTCAACAAAGCTTTTATAAGTACAAAGTAAAAGCGAGTTTGAATTTATACTCCTTAAGAAATAATATTGATAACAGTATTTACTAACATTTATATAACATTTACAATGTGCCAGGTACTGTGACCTGGATATATGATCTCATTTTTATTCAGTTAATAGTCTATAAAGTAATTATTATTATCATCCAATTATATTTGAAGAAACTGAAGCTTGGTCTACAAATGACAGAGCTGGCATTTAAATCTGGGTCCATCTGACTCCAAGGCCTACATGTGTAACTAACACACTAGTCTCCTTTGGGAATGCAGGTTAAGTTCACATGTGCATGCTTTAAAGTATTTGTCAAGTGCAAGTTAGATCTCCTATCCACTAGGAGAGAAGACCTGGACTGGATGAGCAGCCTCCCAAACTCTGAGTGAAATTGTCTTGGGTGTCCTATAGAGAGGGCTTACATACTTTTAGGGCGAGGAAAATCAAGTTTTCGAAATTCTCTGCCATTGGTGAAACGTTCACAGAGAGCTGTGATAGTTTTCAAAGGAAAACAAGGAACCATGGTTTGAAAAAAATACTTATAGAATAATACATGTAAAATATTACCCAACAAATGAGTGTTCCAATAAATAAAAAAAAAAACCATACAAGATACATAAAACACAGCAAGAAAAGAAAATGAGAAGGATTTAAGAAAAATATTAACACTTCAATACATATTATTGTCTTATTCTTTAAAGTCTCAAATCCAAAACCTAGCAGAACAGTTTTTTCTTTTTACTTTTTTTTAATTTGAATTTTAGTTAGTGAACATACAGTGCAATATTGGTTTCTGGAGTAGAATTCACTTAATGTACAACATCCAGTGCTCATCACAAGGCCTTCTTTGATACCCAGCATCCATCTAGCCCATTGCCCACCCACGTCCCTCCATCATCCCTCAGTTTGTTCTGTATCATTAGGGGTCTCTTATGGTTTGTTTCCTTCTCTCTTTTTTTTCTTTTCCCCCTTCCTCTATGTTCATCTGTTTCCTTTCTTAACTTCCACATATGAGTGAGATCATATGGTATTTGTCTTTCTCTGACTGACTTATTTCACTCAGCAGGATACACTCTAGCTCCATCCACATCGTTGCAAATGGAAAGATTTCAATTGTTTGATGGCCAGGTAATATTCCATTGTGTGTATATATATATATATATACCACATCTTTATCCATTCATCAGTTGATGGACATTTGGGCTCTCTCCATAGTTTGGCTATTGTTGATAATGCTGCTATAAACTCAGGGTGCAAGTGCCCCTTCAAATCTGTATTTTTGTATCCTTTGTGTAAATACCTAGTAGTGCAATTGCTGGATCGTAAAAGTAGTTCTATTTTTAACTTTTTGAGGAAGCTTCATACTGTTCTCCAGAATGGCTACACCAGTTTGCATTCCCACCAACAGTGCAAGGGGGTTCCCCTTTGTCTGCGTCCTCACCAACACCTGTTATTTGTTGTTAATTTTAACCATTCTGACCTGTGTGAGGTGGTATCTCATTGTGGTTTTGATTTGTATTTCCTGATGCCGAGTGATGTTGAGCATTTTTTCATGTGTCTATTAGCTATCTGGATGTCTTCTTTAAAAGTGTCTATTCGTGTCTTCTGCCCATTTGTTAACTAGATTATTCATTTCTTGGGTGTTGAGTTTGATAATTTCTTCATAGATTTTGGATACTAACCCTTTATCAGATATGTTATTTTCAAATATCTTCTGCCATTCCATAGGCCACCTTTTAGTTTTGTTGATTGTTTCCTTTGCTGTGCAGAAACTTTTTATCTTGATGAAGTCCCAATAGTTTTTTGCTTTGGTTTCCCTTGCCTCCAGTGATATGTCTAGTAAGAAGTTGCTAGGGCTGAGGTCAAAGAGGTTCTTTGACTCTGTTCTTCTCTGTGCCTCTGCCACTGTTCTCTAGGATTTTGATGGTTTCCTGTCTCACATTTAGGTCTTTCATCCATTTTGAATTTATTTTTGTGTATGGTGAGACAAAGTAGTCCAGTTTCATTCTTCTGCATGTTGCTGTCCAGTTTTCCCAACACCATTTGTTGAAGAGAACTGTCTTTTTTCCATTGGATATTCTTTCTGCTTTGTTGAAGATTAGTTGACCATATAGTTGTGGGCCATTTCTGGGTTCTTAATTCTGTTTCATTGATCTAGGGTCTGTTTTTGTGCCAAATAGCATATTGTCTTATGACTACAGCTTTGTAATACAGCTTGAAGTCCAGAATCATGATGCCTCCAGTTTTGTTTTTGTTTTTCAGAATTGCTTTGGCTATTCAGGATCTTTTGTGGTTGCATACAAATTATAGGATTGTTTGTTCTAGTTCTGTGAAAAATGCTGGTGCTATTTTGATAGGGATTGTGTTAAATGTATAGATTGCTTTGGATAGTACAGACATTTTAACAATGTTCTTCCAATCCATGAGCATGGAATGGTTTTCCATTTCTTTCTGTCCTCTTCAATTTCTTTCATAAGTGATCCACAATTTTTTTAGAATACAGATCTTTTACCTCTTTAGTTAGGTTTATTCCTAGGTATCTTATTCTTTTTGGTGCAATTGCCAATGGGGTTGATTCCTTGATTTTTCTGCTGCTTTGTTATTGGTATATAGAAATACAACAGATTTCTCTACATTGATTTTATATCCTGGAACTTTGCTGAATTCATGTATTAGTTCTAGCAATTTTTTGGCAGAGTCCTTCAGGTTTTCTACATAGAGTATCATGTCATCATAGCAGAACATTTTAAAAGGCATCTTTATACCACAGTTTCCTTATACTACAGTTTCCTTATACTTTGAATGGTGGAATGAACACAATGCCAATCTGGCATAATGTGATGGTTTGAGTAATTCAGCAGGGTGGAAAACAAATTTTTTCCCCAATTCTTTGTAATTCTCAATTGATCTGCAACTGCAAGAATCTCTGTGTTCTTGTGACACTTCCATCTTTTCTTGTACTATAGCTCTATCATATTGCATTGCAATCATATGAGAATGTCTCGGACTTATCCCCTGCTCCTCCACACAGTGAGCCCTGTTGTCTTCATCTCTGTATCCCAGGCCTTGAACATGTAGTTGAAACTCAGTAGACATTTGTGAAATGAATGAATATTTGTAAAATGAGTGATAATTTTAATAGATAGCAGTTTTTTGTTAATAGTACCCAATCAGAGTAAACTACCCTGGAGAAACTGAGGAGTTAATCCAAGCATCTTAGCCAAAGCTTTTTTGGTTGTAACAGACATCCACTCAAACTGTGTAATGAAATGTTAAAATGGAGACAGTCTCTGTTTTCATTTCTTCTGAGGTCATAAAGACTGGTGACATCAATAGATACATCCTAAAGACCTCCTTGCAGGATATTATCCTATCTTCAGCCTATAGAAGATGGTGAGGATGGAATATTGAAGAATCAAGAGAATTCCTTAAGAGGAAAGTATTAGAGTATTTCTCCTTCCCTCCAGCCTGGTGAGAAAGAGCTTCAGAAGTTAAGATCAAGAAACAGAAGTTGCTGCCAATTTCATTCAAACCCAAGTGTCTCCTATACTTGGGGGAGTATAAGAACTGATAGGGAATACTGTGGCCCATCATTAGCACTTGAGATTACATATGAGTCCAACAACATTGCATATTATCATTCTTTTTCTTTTTCAATTAAAAAAGGGTATATCAGTGGTGTTGGAATTTCTTTGATTACTGATGCAATTGAACTTTTTTTCAAGATTACCTGCCGATTTTATTCTATTTCATAACTTTTATGTCCTTCATGCAGTTTTTGACTAAGATTTTTGTTTCATCTGTCATTTTATTAGAAATGGTTTTCCCAGGTTTTCTTTTGTAGTACTTTTTGGATAGCAGGAGCTTCGAATTTTTATACAACCAAATATATCAATATTTTATTCCATACTGTCTTCTTTTGTAGCCTTCTCTACCACCTATCCCTATATTTTCTTCTTTATTTATGGTTCTGTTTTATGTTCTACATTCATCTCCTCAATCCATCAGAAATTTATTTTTTGTTGATGTGATTAGATTATATGATAATGGGATCGTTCAAAGTGCTTGTGCTAAATTATGCTTTGCTGTTTATTGTGTTCTACATGTATCTAGGATTGTTTTTAAAGGTTGTGATCTCCCTATCCTTCTGGTAAAGACATTCTCACAACCTTTATCAGCTATTCCATAGAGTGCTTTTTTGGTAAGGCCTCCATCAAAAAAGAGAGCTCCATCTGACCCTAGTGCCAAGAAAAGGTAGAAATCTCCCCACAGAAATTCTTCTTTTTTTTTAATCTCACAGAATTTTTAAAGAGTGTGATGATTATCATGTTCTTGTTTAAGTTGGCTTTTAAAGGCTGAATAATAATGCACTGTATATATAGACCACAATTTCTATATCCAATTCATTCATTGATGGACACAGGTATATGTTGGTTACCGTAAATAATGCTGTAGTGAACATGGGAGTACAGATATTTCTTTGGGATAATGATTTCATTTCCTTTGGGTATATACCCAGAAGAGGTATTGCTGGATCATATATATGATAGTTCTATTAAGTATAATTCACATATGGTGTCATATTAGTTTCAGGTGTACAATATAGTGATTCAACAATTCTATACATTACTCAGTGCTCATCATGATAAGTGTACTCTTAATCCCCTTCACCTATTTCACCCATCCCCCCACCCACCTCCCCTTTGGTAACCACCAGTTTGTTCTCTATAGTTGAGTCGGTGGGGTTTTTTTGTTTCTTTTTTCTTTTTTTTTTTAAGATTTTTTTTTTTATTTTTTCACAGAGAGAGAGACAGCAAGAAAGGGAACAAAAGCAGGGAGAGTGGGAGAGGGAGAAGCAGGCTTCCCATGGAATAGGGAGCCCAATGCAGGACTCGATCCCAGGACCCCGTGATCATGACCTGAGCCAAAGGCAGATGTTTAACAACTGAGCACCCCAGGCGCCCCTGTTTCTTTTTTTCTATGCTCATTTGTTTTGTTTCTTAAATTCCACATATGAGTGAAATCATATGGTATCAACCCCCCTGACTGACTTATTTCACATAGCATTATACCCTCTAAATACATCCATGCTGTTGGCAAGTGGCAAGATTTCATTCTTTTTCATAGCTGAGTAATACTACATTATATATATTTACTACATCTTCTTTATCCATTCATCTATCAATGGACTCTTGAGTTGCTTCCATTTCTTGGCCATTATTATATTATTATTATTACCATATTAGTATTACTATTATTTATTAATATGCTGCAATAAACATAGGGTGCATATATCTTTTTGAATTAGTGTTTTTGTTTTCTTTGGATAAATACCCAGTAATGGAATTGCTGGGTTATATGGTAATCCTATTTTGTTTTGTTTTGTTTTGTTGTTTTGCAAACACAGTTTTTATTTTATTTTTTTATTTTTTAAGTTTTTATTTAAATTCTAGTTAGTTAACATATAGGGTAATATTGATTTCAGGAGTAGAATTTAGTGATTCATTACTTACATATAACACCCAGTGCTCATCACAATAAGTGCCCTCCTTAATACTGTTTTTAATTTTTTGAGGAACCTCCATACTATTTTCTATAATGGCTGCACCAGCTTTACATTCCTACCAACAGTGCATGAGGGTTCCTTTTTCTCTCCACATCCTCACCAACACTTGTTATTTCTTCTGTTTTTGATTTTAGCTATTTTGACAGGTGTGAGGTGATATCTCATTGTGGTTTTGATTTGCATTTCCCTGATGATCAATGATATTGAGCATTTTTTCATGTAACTGTTGCCCATTTGTATGTTTTCTTTGGAAAAATGTCTTGCAAATATTTTCTGCCAATCCATAGGTTGCCTTTTCATTCTGTTGTTTGCTTGTTTGCTGTGTAGTTACAGTGTTTGATAAAGTGTTTGATGCAGTCCCACTTATTTATTTTTGCTTTTGTTGCTGAGTATTAATTGTCATATCCAAAAAAATAATTGCCAAGGCCAGTTTCAGGAAACTTTTTCCCTACATTTTTCTCTAGGGGTATTTTAGTTTCAGGTCTTATATTTTAGTCTTTACTTCATTTTCAGCTGACTTTTTTGAATGGTGTAAGATAGGGATCCAGTTTCTTTCTTTTGCATGCGGATATCCAGTTTTTCCAACACCATTTATTGAGGAAACTATCTCTTCCCCACTGTGTATTTTTGACATGCTTGTCAAAAGTTAGTTGATTATATATGTATGTACAATATATGATTGGGTTCATTTCTGGGCTCTTTTTTCTGTTGTATTAATCTATGTGTCTTTTTTTATGCTGGTATCATACTGTTTGGATTACTGTAGCTTTGTAATATAATTTGAAATCAGGAAGTGTGTGCCTCCAACTTTGTTCATTTTTGTTGAGATTGCTTTTGCTATTAGGGATCTTTTGTGGCTCCATACAAATTTTAAGACTGTTTTTTCTGTTTCTGTGAAAAATGCCACTGGAACTTTGATAGGGATCACATTGATGCTGTATATTGCTTGCTTAGTATGGACATTTTGACAATATTTCTTTCAGTCCATGAACATGAAAATATTTTTCCATTTATTTGTGTCTTCTTCAATTATTTCCACCATCATTTTATAGTTTTCAGTGTACAGATCTTCCACATTCTTGGTTAAATTTGTTCCTAAGTATTTTATTCTTTTTGGTGCAATCATAAGTAGGATTGTTTTCTTCACTTCTTTTTCAAGTAAATTATTGTTGGTGTGAAAAATGTAATTGATTGTTTATGTTTATTTTGTATCCTGCATCTTTACTGAATTTCTTTATTACTTCTAACAGTTTTTTTAATTGCATCTTTAGGGTTTTCTACATATAAAATCATGTCACTTCATACAAATGGCTAACAGACACATGCAAAAATGCTCAGCATCACTCATCATCAGGGAAATACAAATCAAAACCACAATGAGCTACCAGCTCACACTAGTCAGAATGGCTAAAATTAAAAACTCAGGAAACAACAGATGTTAGTGAGGATGCAGAGAAAGGGGAACCCTCTTACACCATTGGTGGGAATGCAAACTCATACAGCCACTCTGGAAAACAGTATGGCTGTTCCTCAGAAAGTTAAAAATAGAACTACCTCCGAACATAGGGGAAAGAAAGGAAAAATAAAATAAGATGAAAACAAAGAGGGAGGCAAACCATAAGAGACTCTTAACTATAGGAAACAAACTGAGGGTCGCTAGAGGGGAGGTGGGTGGAGGGATGAGCATTAAGGAGGGCACTTGATGTAATGAGCACTGGGTGTTATATACAACTGATGAATCACTAAATTCTACCCCTGAAAGTAATAATGCACTAAAAGTTAACTAAATTGAATTTAAATAAAAAATAAAATAAAATAAAATCATGTCACTTGCAAACAGAAATAACTTTACTTCTTCCTTTACAATTTTGATGCCTTTTATTCCTTTTTCTCATCTGATTACCCTTGCTAGTACTCCTAGTATTATGATGAATAGAAGTGGCAACACGAGGGAGGCATCCTTGCCTTGTACTGAATATTAGAGAAAAAGTTCTAAGTGTTTCCCCATTGGTTATGATATTAGCTATGGGTTTTTCATAAACAAACTTTATTGTGTTGAAGACAATTTCTTCTATACCTATTTTATTGAGTTTTTATCATGAATGAATGTTGAACTTATTCAAATATGTTTTCTGCATCTGTTGAGATGATCATGTGGTTTTTATCTTTCATTCTGCTGATGTGATGTATTTCATTGATTGATTTGCATTTGTTAATCCAACCTTGTATCCCAGGGATAAACCCTACTTGGTCATGGTATATAATCTTTTTTTTTTTAAGATTTTATTTATTTATTTGAGAGAGAGAATGAGATAGAGAGAGAGCATGAGAGGGGGGAGGGTCCGAGGGAGAAGCAGACTCCCTGCTGAGCAGGGAGCCCGATGCGGGACTCGATCCCGGGACTCCAGGATCATGACTTGAGCCGAAGGCAGTCACTTAACCAACTGAGCCACCCAGGCGCCCATGGTATATAATCTTTTTGACATGTTGTTGAATTTGATTTGCTAGAGTTTTATTGAGGAATTTTGTATCTATGTTCATCAGAGATACTGGCTTATACTTTTCCTTACTTTTGGTGTCTTTGGCTGGCTTTGGTGTCAGGGTGATACTGTCCTCATAAAATGCTTCTATTTTTTGGAAGTTTTAAAAGGATTTGTATTAATTCATCATTGAATGTTTGTTAGAATTCAGCCATTCATGCCATCTGGTCCTGTGCTTTCCTTTATTGGGAGATTCTTTTATTACCACTCCAGTCTCCCTATTTGTTATTGACCCATTCAGGCTATCTATTTCTTCTTGATTCAATTTTGCTAGATTATAAGTTTCCAAGAATTTACTGACTTCTTCTAGAGTATTCAAATTATTAGCATATAATTATTCACTGTAGTCTCTTATGATGTTTTGTATTTCTGTGGTTTCAGTTGTAATGTCTTTTATTTCTGATTCTATTTGCATCCTCTTTTCTTGATGAGGCCAAAGGTTTGTCTATTTTATTTATCTTTTCAAAAAACCAGTTCTTAGTTTCATTGATCTTTTCTACTTATAATCTCTATTTCATTTATTTCTGCTCTGATGTTTATTATTTCTTTCCTTCTAGTAACTTCAGGCTTACTTTATTATTCTTTTTCTAGTTCCCTGAGGTGTAAAATTAGGTTGTTTATTTGAGATCTTTCTTGTTGCTTAATATAGGCATTTTTCATTATGAACTTCCCTCTTAGAACTGCTTTTGGTGCAACCCATACATTTTAGTCTGCTGTATTTCCATTTTCTTTGTCTCAAGATATTTTTTGATTTCTCTTTTGATTTCTTGTTTGATCCATCAGTTATTCAGTAGCATGTTGTTTAATCTCCACATATTTGTGAAATTTCTAGTTCTCTTCTTGTAATTGATTTCAGTTTCATACCATTGTGATTATAAAAGTTTCTTGATATGATTTCAGACTTATTTTGTGATATGATTAAGACTTATTTTGTGACCTAACATATGAACTATCCTAGAGAGTGTTCTCCATGCATTTAAGAAGAATATGTAACCTTTTGTTTTTGGATGGCATATCCTAGAGATGTCTGTTGAATCCATCTGGTCTAATGTGTCATTTAAAGCCAGTGATTTTTATTGATTTTCTCTCTGAATGATCTATCCATTGATAAAAGTTGGGTATTAAAGTCCCCTCTATAATGGTATTGCTGTCAATTTTCCCCTTTAGCTCTGTTACTATTTGCTTTACATATTTAGGTGCTCAAATATTGAGTGCACAAATATTTACAAATGTATATCCTCTTGTTGGAATGACCCCTTTATCATTATTTAATGACCTTTGTCTCTTTTTTACAGTCTGTCTCAAAGTCTATGTTGTCTGATATAAGTATAGTTACCCCAGCTTTCTTTCAGTTTTTATTTGCATAGAATATCTTTTTCTATCCTTCACCTTCAGTCTGTGTGTGTCCTTACATGTGAAGTGAGTCTCTTGTGGGCAGCACATAGATGGGTCCTATTTGTCTGTTTATCCATTTGCCACTCTGTCTTTTAATTGGAGAATTTTAGTCCATTTACATTTATAGGTAATTATTGATACACATGTGCTTCATGCCATTTTAAAAATTGTTTTCTGGCTGTTTTGTAATTTCTTTGTTCCTTTCTTCTTCTCTTACTCTCTTCCCTTGTGATATGATATTTTTGTAGTAGTATGCCTAGATTCCTTTCTCTATCTATTATGTATCTACTATAAATTTTTGCTTTGTGGAAGGGGGAAAAGATGGCGAAGTCATAGGGGACCCTATTCTAACTGGTCCCGGGAATGGAGCTAGGTATCTACCAGACCACTCTGAACACCCACAAAATCAGCCTGAGATGTAAGAAGATAGATCTGGATCTCTACAAACAGAATATCGCAGGCAGTTGGTTTCAAGGTACAAAGCGGGGAGCTGTGATTCTGCAGGCAGATTTTGAATTTCTTTTTTTTTTAAAGATTTTATTTATTTATTTGAGAGAGAGAGAATGAGAGAGATAGAGAGCACGAGAGGGAAGAGGGTCAGAGGGAGAAGCAGACTCCCTGCTGAGCAGGGAGCCCGATGTGGGACTCGATCCGGGGGACTCCAGGATCATGACCTGAGCCGAGGGCAGTCGCTTTAACCAACTGAGCCACCCAGGCGCCCTCTGTAGGCAGATTTTGGAGGATAAATGAAAGGGGGAGGGAGCTGAGACATAGGGATCCTACACCACTGGTAAGCAATAGCCTCCCATGCTGGGGATGGGGCAGACCAGTAGGAAGGGAAAGGACTTTAGGGTAGCCCCCTGGACCGAAACCCGGATTGGCAGGACTGCACGTGTGAAATGGGGGCAGCTGGTGGTTTTAGAAGCACAAAGGGCAGAGACGAGCCCCAACATGGAGTCAAAGACTGGGAGTGCTACTGAGGGGCAGGACACTGCAGTTTATAGCAGCATAGACAGAAACAGGGATAGTGTGGCCTGGAGAGCTCACTGAAGAACAGACTGCATTCTCTCTGCTCTAAGGCAGAGGGTTGGAAATGGTCTCTTCTGCTCTCTCAGAAGAGACACAGAAAGCCACCAGGGAAAGCCGCCAGAGAACAAAAGCCCCAAAAAACCCGTTTTCACTGAGCCCATCCATCACCACGGGGAGCAGGACAACTCTGCCCAAAGCAGGTTGCCTGAGTAACAGCATGGCAGGCCCCTCCCCCAGAAGACAGGCTGGGAAAACAAGAGGCCAGCAACCCTAAGGTCCCTATAAAACAGATGCATCTTGCTTGGGTTGTGGTCAATAATTTGGACTTTATACATTCCCTCAACCACCCCTCAAAAGAATAACTAGGAGGAGGAACCCCCAAAATAAAAAGACTCAGAGATTATGACTTATGCCAGAGATTTACAAATGGATACAGATACAACCAAGATGTCAGAGATGGAATTCAGGCTAGCAATTGTGAAGACAATAGCTAGAATGGAGAAATCAATTAATGGCAACATAGAGTCTCTAAGGGCAGAAGTGAAAGCTGAATTGGCAGAACTTAAAAATGCTATCAATGAGATCCAATCTAATCTAGATAATCTAACAGCTAAGGTAAACAAGGCAGAAGAACAAATTAGTGACCTAGAAGACCAATTAATAGACAAAAGGGGAAAAGAGGAGGCCAGGGAAAAACAACTCAGAATCCATGAAAATAGAATCAGAGAAATAAGTGACACCATGAAACGTTGCAATGTCAGAATTACTGAAATCCCTGAGGGGGTGGAGAGAGAGAGAGGACTAGAAGATATATTTGAGCAAATCGTAGCTGAGAACTTCCCCAATCTGGGGAATGAAACAAACATTCGCGTCTTAGAGGCAGAGAGGACCCCTCCCAAGATCAAGGGAAACAGGCCAATACCCTGGCATATAATAGTAAAGCTTGCAAATCTTAGAACAAAGGAAACAATCTTAAGGGCAGTTAGGGGGAAGAGATTCCTTACGTACAGAGGGAGGAACATCAAAATAATGTCATACCTATCCACAGAGACCTGGCAAGCCAAAAATGCCTGGCAAGACATATTCAGGGCACTAAATGAGAAGAACATGCAGCCAAGAATACTTTATCTGGCAAGGCTGTCATTTAGAATGGATGGAGAGATGCAGAGCTTCCAAGATCGGCAGAAACTGAAAGAATATGTGACCACTAAGCTGGTCCTGCAAGAAATATTAAGGGGGTCCTATAAAATGAGAAAGACCCCAAGAGTGATAGAGAAAAGAAATCTACAAGGACAATCTATAAAAACAAGGTCTTCACAGGCAACATGATGACAATAAATTCACATCTTTTAATAATCACTCGCAACGTGAATGGCCTAAATGCTCCCATAAAACAGCACAGGGTTGCAGATTAGATAAAAAGACAGGACCCATCCATATGCTGTCTATAAGAGACTCATTTTGAACCTAAAGATACATCCAGACTGAAAGTGAAGGGATGGAGATCCATCTTCCATGCCAACGGACCTCAAAAGAAAGCTGGGGTAGCAATTCTTTTATCAGACAAATTAGATTTTAAACTAAAGACTGTAGTTAGAGACACAGAAGGACACTATAACATTCTTACAGGGTCTATCCAACAAGAAGATCTAACAATTGTAAATATCTACACCCCCAACATGGGAGCAGCCATCTACATAAGCCAACTGTTAACCAAAATAAGGAGTCATATTATAACAATACATTAATTGTAGGAGACCTCAATACTCCACTCTCAGCAAGAGACAGATCATCTAAGCAGAAAATCAACAAAGAAACAAGAGCTTTGAATGACACACTGGACCAGATGGACCTCATAGATATATACAGAACGTTCCACCCTAAAACAACAGAATACTCATTCTTCTCGAGCACACATGGAACTTTCTCCAGAATAGACCACATACTGGGTCATAAATCAAGTCTCAACTGATACCAAAAGACTGAGATTATCCCCTGCATATTCTCAGACCATAATGATTTAAAACTGGAACTCAATCGCAAGAAAAAATTTGGAAGAAATTCAAACACTTGGAAGCTAAAGACCACCCTGTTCAAGAATGTTTGGGTCAACCAGGAAATCAAAGAAGAACTTAAACATTTCATGGAAACCAATGAGAATGAAAACGCATTGGTCCAAAACCTATGGGATACTGCAAAGGCGGTCCTAAGGGGGACATACGTAGCCATCCAAGCCTCACTCAAAAAAATAGAAAAATCCTGAATGCATGAACTAACTTTATACCTCAGCGAACTAGAGAAAAAGCAACAAACGATGCCTATGCCACGCATTAGAAGAGAAATAATTAAGATTAGAGCAGACGTCAATGAATTAGAAACCAGAAACACAGTAGATCAGATCAACAAACCTAGAAGCTGGTTCTTTGAAAGAATAAGACCGATAAACCACTGGCCAGACTTATCCAAAAGAAAAGAGAAAGGACCCAAATTAATAAAATTATGAATGAAAGGGGAGAGGTCACAACTAACACCAAGGAAATAGAAACAATTATTAGAAATTATTATCAACACCTATTATGGAAAAACATTCCAAGCTCATGGATCAGAAGAATAAACATTGTTAAAATGTCTATGCTACCCAGAGCAATCTATACCTTCAATGCCATGGCGATCAAAATTCCAACGACATTTTTCGAAGTGCTGGAACAAACAATCCTAAAATTTGTATGGAATCAGAAAAGACCCCAAATTGCCAAGGAAGTGTTGAAAAAGAAAAAGCTGGGGGCATCACATTGCCCAATTTCAAGCTATATTACAAAGCTGTGATCACCAAGACAGCATGGTACTGGCACAAAAACAGACATATAGACCAGTGGAACAGAATAGAGAGCCCAGATATGGACCCTCAACTCTATGGTCAAATAATCTTTGACAAAGCAGGAAAAAATATGCAATGGAAAAAAGACAGTCTCTTCAATAAATGGTGCTGGGAAAACTGGACAGCCACATGCAGAAGAATGAAACTCAACCATTCTCTAACACCATACACAAAGATAAACTCAAATGGATAAAAGATCTCAATGTGAGACAGGAATCCATCAAAATCCTAGAGGAGAACATAGGCAGTAACCTCTTTGACATTGGCCACAGCAACTTCTTTCAAGATACATCTCCAAAGGCTAGTGAAACAAAAGCAAAAATGAATTTTTGGGACTTCATCAAGATAAAAACTTCTGCACAGCAAAGGAAACCATCAACAAAACAAGGAGGCAACCCACAGAATGGGAGAAGATATTTACAAATGACACTACAGACAAAGCACTGATTTCCAAGATCTATAAAGAACTCAAACTCAACAGCCAAAAAACAAATAATCAAGTCAAAAAATGGGCAAAAGACATGAACAGACACTTCTCCAAAGATGACATACAAATAGCTAACAGACACATGAATAAATGTTTATCATCATTAACCATCAGAGAAATTCTAATCAGAACCACACTGAGATACCACCTTACACCAGTTAGAATGGCAAAAATTGACAAGGCAAGAAACAACAAATGTTGGAGAGGTTGTGGAGAAAGGGGAACCCTCTTACACTGTTGGTGGAAATGTAAGTTGGTACAGCCACTTTGGAAAACAGTGTGGAGGTGCCTCAAAAAATTAGAAATAGAGCTACCCTATGACCCAGGAATTGCACCCCTGGGTATTTACCCCAAAGACACAGATGTAGTGAAAAGAAAGGGCATATGCACCCCAATGTTCATAGCAGCCATGTCCACAATAGCCACACTGTGGAAAGAGCCGAGATGCCCTTCAACAGACGAATGGATAAAGAAGATGTGGTCCATATATACAATGGACTATTACTCAGCCATCAGAAAGGATGAATACCCAACTTTTACATCAACATGGATGGGACTGGAGGAGATTATGCTCAGTGAAATAAGTCAAGCAGAGAAAGTCCATTATCATATGGTTTCCCTTATTTGTGGTACATAAGGAATAGCAGGGAGGACATTAGGAGAAGGAAGGGAACAATGAAGGGGGGGGAATCGGAGGGAGAGATGAACCGTGAGAGACTATGGACTCTTGAGAAACAAATGAGGGTTTTAGAGGAGAGGGGGTTGGGGGGATGTGTTAGCCCAGTGATTGGTATTAAGGAGGGCATGTACTGCATGGAGCACTGTGTGTTATACAAAAACAACGAATCGTGGATCACTACATCAAAAGCAAATGATGTATTGTATGGTGACTAACATAACATAATAAAATAAAATGTAAAAAAATAAATAGTTTCTACCTCTTAAAAAAATAAATGTTTGCTTTGTGATTACATTGAGCCTTACATAAAATAACATATTTTTTTAAGATTTTATTTACTTATTTGTCAGAGAGAGAGAGAGCAGGAGTGGGGGTAGGGGCAGAGGGAGAAGCAGGCTCCCCACTGAGCAAGGAGCCCAATGTGGGACTCAATCCCAGGACCCTGGGATCATGACCTGAGCCAAAGGCAGATGCTTAACCGAATGAGCCACCCAGGGGTCTCTAAAACAACTTATATTTATAACAACCTATTTATGTTGATAAAAACTTAAGTTTGAACACATTCTAAAATTTTACATTATTATTCCTCCCCCATGGTTTATGTTTTTGATGTCACAAGTTTTTTTTACTTTATGTATCCATTAACAAATCATTGAGTTATAGTTATTTTTAATACTTTTGTCTTTTAACCTACATACTAGATTTGTAAGTGATTAAGTCACCACCTTTACAACATAAGATTATTCTGAATTTTGCTATGTATTTACCTTTACTAGTGAGATTTATACTTTCATGTGTTTTCCTATTACTAATTAGCATCCTTTGGTTTCAGCTTAAAGAAGTCTCTTTAACATTCTTGTAAGGCAGTGATGAATTCCTTTAGCTTTTGTTCATCTGGAAAACTCTTTATCTCTCCTTCAATTCTAAAGGACAACTTTGCTGGGTAGAGTGTTCTTGTTTGGCAGGTTTTTTTCTTTCAGCACTTTGAATATATCATGTCACTGTCTTCTGGCCTTCAAAGTTTTGCTGAAAAATCTAATAATCTTATGGGAGTTTCCTTGTACATAACAAGTTGTTTTTCCCTGGCAGCATATAAGATTCTCTCCTTGCCTTTAGCTTTTGAGAATTTAATTATAATGTGTCTTGGTGTGGATTTCTTTGGTGTTATTTTATTTGGAACTCTGGGCTTCCTTGATCTAGATGTATATTTCCTTCCATAGGTGAGGGAAGTTTTTAGCTATTATTTCTTCAAATAAGTTTTCTGACCTTTTTCTCTCTTTTCTCCTTCTGAGACCCCTATAATGCAAATATTATATGATCTGCTTGAGGTTGCCTCATAAATCCTTTAAGCTATCTTTCTTTACTCTTCTTGGTTCTTCCTCTTTTCCTCCCCATCCTTTCCTCCCTCCTCCTTCTCCCCCTCCTCCTCCTCCTTCTTCCTCGTTGTCTTCTTTACTGTTCTTACTGGATGAATTTCACTGCCTAGTGTTCAAGTTTGGTGATCCTTTATTCCATGTCATCTAGTCTTCTATTGAACCCCCTCTATTGTATTTTTCAGTTCTGTTATTGTATTCTTTAGCTCTGTGATTTCTGTTTGGTACTTCCTTATATTTTCTATCTCTGCATTGGAATTCTCACTTTGCTCATGCATTGTTTTCCTGACCTCAGTGAGCACCTTTATGATTTACTTTGAATTCTTTATCAAGTACATCACTTATCTCTGTTTTGTTAGTTTTTTTCCTCTTAGGTTTTAACTTGTGTTTTCATTTGTAGCATATTCCTTTGTTTCTTCATTTTCCTAGACTCTCTCTGTTGGTTTCCATGCATTAGGTAAAACAGCCACCTCTCCCAGTCTTGAAGGAGTAGCCTTTTGTAGGAGATGAATCTTATCATTCAACCCTGCCCTACCTCTTGGTTTTTCTCAAATCTTTGTAATTTGCTAAAGCAGCCTACTTTGTTCTTAGTGGCTCCTAGTAGTTGAGGGTGTGTCAAGAACTGTCAGTATCCCAAAGGGAAGGATCTCAGTCAATATTTAGACTCAGGCTGAGTGGAAGCCAGACCCTCAGGAAGTAGCTTTGAAAATATGCAAATATATGTCTTTCAGGAGAAGATTAGGAGATGGACATTTCTGTCTGTTTCTCTGCGTTGAGCCCTGGGGTGATAGCCAATTCAGAGCTGTTTCTTTGTTTGCTACTGTCCTATAGAACCCATGAACACAAACCTTGCTGGCTACCAGAACCAGGTTTTCAAGAGATGGGTCCTCAGAGTAGTGGCCACGAAAGTCTGTGCCCTAGCCTTCTCTTTTATAGAACATTTTAGGATGTGGAATGGTGGGAACATAGTTTCAACTTACACCCCATCAATAATAAGTTCATATAATCACTAATCTGAAGAATGTAAAGAATTTTTATGACACCAGGCAAGACTGTCAAGGCTTGGTTATAAAATAAAGGTAATCCCAATTCCTTTCAATTTTACTATTTTTAGCAATTATATTTTGTGTTACCATGTACAATGAAATTAGTCTTAATTTTTATATCTTTTTAAAAGTTCTTATGTAGATAAATTTACATATGATACAGGAAAAAAGAGTTTCCCAGACAATATGTTCTAATTTTTGCTTCAGAACCCATTTAGTGGTTAGTTTTTTTAAATGTTTTCCATTCTACAGGAAAGAGTTAAAATGGGTCTAGTTTCCTTCCAAAACACCTTTGATCAAGTCAAGCTTAAAAGCTATTTTGGTTTAGATTTGTAATGTTTGGCTCCATAGAGCCTTAGTTCATAAATATACTAGTTCCTTATTTCAGATACTTGTCACTTAGTTCTTTGTACAAAACCATAGAAATATTTAAAAACTGTTCACATTGCCCCTATAACTTGTCTAAGCAATGATTTTGTCCTTAAAGACACAGATATAATTCATAGTAAGAAGTAATAGAGGGGCATCTGGGTGGCTCAATCAATTGAGCATCTGACTCTCGGTGTGGGGTCAGGTCATGATCTTGCAGTCATGGGAGGAAGCCCTGCATCAGGCTCTATGCTCAGGGCAGAGTCTGCTTCAGATTCTCTCTCCCTCTCTCTCCTGCTATCTCTCTCTTTCTCTCTTAAAAAAAAAAAAAAAGTAATAGAAAGAAGTAAACTCCCAAGCCAAAATAAAGTAATAATATTGTATTTTCCTTGGGAAACTAATGTGATATGGATCACTATCTTATTACACATAAAATCTTCGTGTCTTGAACATATTAAATTTAGCTCAAAGTTGGTGAACCCAAGGATGCTAGTGCTACCTTACATACATATAGCACTTCATAGTTAACAAAGTACATTTGTAAGCACTTAAACTCTCTAATGTCTCTGTGAGATTATTCGCAATTATATATGTTATGTTAACATTACTAGGAGAAGAAATTTAATTGTACCTTAGAGCATTGTGAAGAAGTCCTTAATGCTTCATTTTGCTAATTTAAAACAAATTGCGTATAGAGAGATGGGAGAATGGTTCTGCATATAGCTATGTAGACAGATGTAACTTGTTTGAGGTCTAATATGTAAACAAACCTATCATTGGGTCTGCAAATGCTAAGATTGAAGGGACTTGGGGAAGTATATGTATAAGGATCTGAAAAAATCTGGGAAGCATGATAAGAAAATATATGCAATAAGACAGAACATATTCAGGGACCTGGGTGGCTCAGATGGTTAAGCATCTGCCTGTGGCTCAGATCATGATCCCAGGGTCCTGGGATCAAGCCCCACGTCAGGCTCCTGGCTCAGCGTGGAGCCCGCTTCTCCCTCTGCCTCTCCCCCTGCTCATGCTCTCTCTCTCTCTCTCTCTCTGTATCTCTGTGTCTGAAATGAATAAATAAAATCTTAAAAAAAAAAAGAACATATTCATGGGTATGCAATACTTTTTTCAAAATAATTGTATCATTTTCCTATATTACTGAAACCAAATTATGTTTGTTTTATTTCTTATTTGCTCAGATCACATATATTTTGCAGAATGACTACCTGTGTTTTCTCTTTCCTTTGTTTCCCCTTATACTTCAGTACTAGAAAAAGTCCCTTTCTAAGAGTAATTCTAATTTAAGTTAGATATATTCTGAAATGAGTCTCTGAGTAACACTTCTTCTGTTTCTATAGTTTATTTAATAATTGTATTAATATGTATGGCCTGTATGAAGTTTAATTTTGCCGATATATGTTATTTGCATCTCAGAAAGACTATTAGTGAAAATTACAAAAGTGGATAGAGATAACCATACTTACTTGCATAAGTGTCTCCCTTTTAAACATCCCTAAAATAGGAGCGGGCACCTGGAAGACTCAGTCGGTTAACTGTCCAACTCTTTGTTTTGGCTCGGGTTGTGATCTCATGGGTTGTGAGATAGAGCCCTGTGTCAGGCTCTATGCTCAGCAGGGAGTCTGTTTGGAGATTCTCTCCATCTTCCCCTCCCCCTACTTGTGTGTGCTCCTCTCTTTCTTTCTCTCCCTCTCTCAAATAAATAAATAAATCTTTTTTTAAAAAAATCCCTAAAATAAAAAGGGGATAATTATAATTATGAAAATGAATTTTTTCCAATGTAGGTGGAGTAAGAGTAGAATATTTTGTCACTAGTGAAATTTCTGAAGCCTAGTAAGAACAGTTGAGACTTTTTTTGAGAGAGAGAGAAAGAGAGTGGAGGTAAGGGGCTGCAGAGGGAGAGGGAGAGAGAGAATCTTAAGCAGGCTCCACACCCAGCATGGAGCCCAACATGGGGCTCCATCTCACAACCCTGAGATCATGATCTGAGCTGAAATTAGGAGTCAGACACTTAACCAACTGAGCCACTGAGGTGCCCTGAGACATATTTTTTTATGGTTTTATCAAATAGAATCACTTTTGGTTTTTCAGATGATCTTGTTCTCAAGCCTTTAAGGATATGAGAACAGAGGATATATGAAAACTGTAATTGGGGGAAAATTGATATTCCCACCTAAAATAAATTATGGATTAGGGGACTATAGGAGAAAAAAGCTAATAAATATAGTCATTTTTAAGATTACTATTACTCTTATCATATCTGGGTGGGGTTTTTCTTTTTTGTAGGATTTTTTTTGTAAATTTTTTCTTTGAAACTTTTACTCCAAAAATTTCCTTGCTTTGTGTTTTTTATGTATCTCTTACTTTTTTGTCTTTTGCCATTACTTCCAGCTGGGGATTTTTGCCTGATATTAATGTATATGACCTTCTATTGACTGATTTTACAACCAGCGTTAAATATTCTGAAAAGTAAGGGGTTTTTTGTAGGTACAGTGAACATGAAGTAGAAGTCCTCTTAATATTATGTCTGTTCATAGAGACCAGAAATTAAGTAATATTACCTAAATATGTATTTAAGAATGATTCAAAATGAGCAAGTTTTATTTTTTTAATTATTCCTCCCAGAGAATATTTTTGTTGGTTTTTTTACTTATCTTGCCAGTGTTTCTTTATACAAATAAAGGCAAATGAAATATATTCTTATACTAAAGTTAGCACACTGTATATATTCAATTAAATTATATACTCTGTCCTGTACCTTGCTTTCATCACTTAATGATATGACCTGTAGATCTCTTCAAATCAGTATAGGGATCTTCCTCATTTCTTCTTATAGCTGCATAGTTTTCCATCAAATTGGGTGCGTCAGTTTTTTTAACTAGTACTTGACTACTATTAAATACATGGGTTGTTTATAATGCCTAAATTTTATAAGTTATGCCACAATCAATACACTTGTACTTGTGTTCTCTCATACTTACATAGGAGATTGTATAGGATATAGTCTCAGAAGAGGTATTGCTGGGTAAAAGAGAAAATACGTCTGTATTTTTGTAGATATTGCCAGATGCCCCTCTATAAGAGATTGTTTGTTTTTGAGCATGTGTTAAAAAAAATAAATCATATGGTTTATTACCTTTCTTGCGCATTCTAACTTCAACTTAATATAACCTTGGTTCCACTCAAAATTTTAAAATTCAGGTTCCTAACCAATTCTTTCCTTTGTCGGAGATAAATGTCTACTTGCCTCTAGCATTTCAGATTTGTATCTAATACCTTTGAATGTCTAGTGTCAAAAATCAATCTGAGTGACTTTCCTTAACTCTTCAGAGCTTTATCATCAACATTACAACCTGTAGATCCAATTAGTCTACCTGGTACTTGATAATAATAATCAGTGCCACAATCTAGTACAAACCTCAGATTACCTGTTTTCTCTGCTCTGTATTAAGTATGCTTAATAACTAGCTTGTTCTTTTAGGCTGATTGACATACCAATTAAACCATACAGTTCTCCTTTTCTTTTAGACATGGCAAGATTCCCTTGTTACCTTCATGTATATTCATGCTGCTTGCAGGGAAAATTTACCAAGTCTTTCCTTATTTGGGTTTGTTGCCAGTATATGGAAAAGGTGGACCCTAACATGCAGAGGCCCAACCCTCCTATTGCATTAAACTAGAGGGTCGTGGACAAAGCTCTGGGCTCTGAAGCAAAAGACCTAGGCCTGTGTCTTAAATGATACCTTAGAGGTATAGCTTAGAGTCATACAATTTCCTACACTTAGTTCTATCACCTGTAAATTGTGGAAAATCTTACTTAGCTCACAGAATGTTTGTGACAGTAATATGATATACTATAAGTAAATGAGTTTTATCAATTCTAAAGCCTTGTTAAGTAAAAATGAGATGGTATATTTATTTCCTCTAACTGATGCAAGCTATAACAATATCTTAACCTCGATCTCATCCATTTTTGGTTCTTCCCATGTTTAGAGTACATTGCTAAAAGAAAAAAGTATTATGCCTTTTTGTAAAGGAAAAAAAAGCCAGAATTTAAGAAAATATTTTGTCTTCTCTTTTAGCTATAGACTTCAATATGACAAAAATTTTAAAGAACCCAAGAGCATATACAATGCCCACATTCAAGGAAGAATCAACTGTATCAAGACTAACAACAAAGGTTTGGAGCATAGTAATTATTAAAAATGTTCTTACTTCTTTAATTTGCTTTATAATTAGTTGAACATCTTCATATAGGAAATGTTCATTAGTACAGTCCTGACATATATCTTAGAAAAATTTAATGATCAAAAGTGATTTATTGGAGAGGATAATCTTAATGTTAAAAAGTCTTATTGTTTTTTGAAAATATCTTCATCTCAAAACTAAAAAGAAAAACCATAGCATTCATCTTTTCTCAACTTCTGGCACTGCTTGTCCTAGGGTTGATATACAAACATGGCTCTGATCTTAATATGTTCTAGTCAAGGTTGCAGGGAAAACTTCATAAGAGTTTTCAGCAATGGCTGACCTGTCCCTACCTCTTAAGCCATGATCCTGGGATAATTGGCCATATGTAGATACTATTACTGATAAGTCTTGGTTGCTTAGTTTTTCCATGTTTCTGACTGTGCCTCCCTAATAGAGATCCCTATGGACTTTTCCATCTTGTGTTGCTTTAGCCAAGATTTGATGAGGTTACTGGCTTGGTATTCTGAATTTAATCTTTTGTTAGACAACTAGGTTTTAAATTTGTTGCAGTCTTTGTTGCTAAAATTTTGTCTGAATTATCTAAAGTCTGACCATAAATTTTATGTTATGCCTATTTAAAAACCACTTTCTGAAGTCAGTTTTCATATATTTCCTGATCTTTAATAATCCAGATATAGAGAATGTTTTCCAACATTTACAGTGCTGCCAAGAATGGTTTGTAAGTACTTAAAATAGAAACTGGTGATCTCTAGGAGTCAACTTGGGATCAATGATGCTATCACACCATTGCGGGTGGGGGACACGTACAATATTGCTGGATTTAGAAATCAGGAAATGTAATAGAAATTGTATATGTGATCTTCAGCATTCACTAAAAATGGCCCTTTGTACCTTGTTTACAAATTGAAGAAATATGGACAGGTGGATTTATCACTGACTGAACAACCTTTTTCAGATTACACTGTTAAAAGATGGAAAGCAAATTGCAGCTACACCTTTGGTAATGCACCACATCACTGCATCATTGGCCCTGTCCTATGTAGATTATTTCATCAACAACTTGGATAAAAATACGGTTGCCATTTTTATTAGATATGTAGATGCCATAAACCTTGGAAAAACTACAAATACATTGGATGACCAAAAGTTTACAACAGTCAAGTATTGGGCATCAAGTATCTTAGAGATAAAGTTTTATTATGGAAAAAGTATAAAGGTCCAAAATTATAGCTCCATAAGTATAGGATAATAAAGCCATGGTATAGAGGCATCTGAAAAGATTTGGAAATTGTCTTTTATAGTAAGCTCTGTATGTATCAACACAGAATGTTGTTGACCCCCAAATCTACTGCATTCTTGAGCTATTTAAACAGACATGTGGGATCTACTTTATGCTGATTAAACAATTATGTATTATGTTCATTTTGGAGCTCCACATTGTGAAAGGGTGTAGACAAACAGAAGTGATCTGAATAGAAAATAATCAGGATGATGAAGGGCTTTGAAACCAAATTTTTTCAGCAATCACCAAAATATTTAAAGGTATTTCCACTAGAAAAAAAAAAAAGACTCTGGTGGCCATAATAACTGTTTTCAAGTATGTAGAGAGCTACTGTAGGAAAGCAGGATTAGGCTTTTTCTGTGTGGCTCAAAAATTTTTTTTACCAGTACAAACCAAAAAGTTTTTGTTAACCCATAAGTGAAAGCTATAGGGAGACAGTTTTCAATTCATCATAAAGAATTTTCTAAGCATAAGGGTTGTCCAGATGTTGAATGGGGGCCTGTGGCTTCCCAATGCCATTATGAACATTGGCAAGATGCACAGGCAAACCTCAAAAATGAAAGTTTAGCTTACTAGTCATCATCAGCAATTATCCTTTAATAAATTAACCAAAAAAATTAAACACCAAAATCATCCCTTGGACTTTCTAACTCATCTCTTGTAACACTTCCAAAGTTTATAGGATTGCTTGGTTCTCCGATTTAGTACTAGGTTGACTCTTGACTATAAAAGTCTTGTTTGATGGAATCTTAAAGTTTTCTGATAATTTTCTGCCATTGTCTTTTGTGGGGTAGATGGAAGCAATGGAGCTTCTGCTAAATGTTTTGGCTATTTGGAGTATCTCTAGCAAGAGTTCTTTGGGCAACTTCAAACCTTCCACTTTAAAGTATCTAAGAAAATGGCTAAGGCTTCACAAAACACTGGATATGCATTTAATACCTAGGTCTGCTCTTGTCAGGTTGAACTACCCTTAAAAAATCAGGGGCCATTAGAGAGGAAGAAGCAGGTATTAACTGTGGTTTTCCTATTTTAAAAATGGATAACTGCAGAAAAATAACAGAAATGTCTATTTCTAGAATTTCAGTAAGATCTAGGTTCTATTACAATATCCAAGGCAGAAGCCAGAAAAAGGGTCATAAAACATCTTTCTAGACAGCCAGCATTTCCTTTTAATCTAGACAAAGCTTGGTCTGATTTTGCATGCAATTTAAAGATTACTCAGCCATCAAAAAGAATGAAATCTTGCCATTTGCAATGACGTGGATCGAGCTAGAGTGTATTATGCTGTGAAATAAGTCGATCAGAGAAAGACAATATCATCTGATGTCATATGTGGAATTTAAGAAACAAAACATATGAACATAGGGAAAGAGAAGGAAAAATAAAATAAGAGGAAAACAGAGAGGAAGGCAAATCATAAGACTCTTAACTATAGGAAATAAACTGAGGGTTGCTGGAGGGGAAGTGGGTGGGGTGATGGGGTTACTAGGTGATGGGCATTAGGAGGGCATGTGATATAATGAGCACTGGGTGTTGTATGCAACTGATGAATCACTAAATTCTACCTCTGAAACTAATAATACAGTATATGTTAATTAAATTGAATTTAAATAAAAAAATTTTTTAAGAAGATCAGGCTAGGGCACCTGGGTGGCTCAGTTGGTTAAGTGACTGCTTTCAGCTCAGGTCATGATCCTGGAGTCCCGGGATCGAGTCCCACATCGGGCTCCCTGCTCGGCGGGGAGTCTGCTTCTCCCTCTGACCCTCTTCCCTCTCGTGCTCTCTATCTCTCATTCTCTCTCTGTCAAATAAATAAATAAAATCTTAAAAAAAAAAGATTTCAAAAAAATAAATAAATAAAATCTTAAAAAAAAAAAAGAAGATCAGGCTAGATATAACCTAATGTGAATTTTCATGGGAGATGGAGATGGAGTAAATTATTTACATAATAGGAAATATGTCTGATTTTGACATTGAGTTTTCACCATCAAAGAATTGCTTTTGATTATGCTAGTCCTACTGTTCAAAATAATTATGGAGCATCTCTGAAGGAAAGCCATGAAAAAGTGACCATAAGCAAAAGAAACACAAGAGAACTTTCATGTATTAGTAAAAGCAAAAGAGAATAAAATCTTACTTCCTCACTGGAAGTGGAAATAATAAATCTCTCATCTACGCATTACAAAAATGGAGGAAAGACATAATATGCATAGTTGCTATACTGACCTTGTATCCCACAAGAAGCCAGTAATAAGCAATTATATTTATGGTCACTTTCCCTGACAGAGAATTCATGGTCAACAGTTTTTTCCATCAGCACTTTGGTTACATTATCCACCTGCCTTCTGGCTTCCTTTGTTCTGATAAAAATTCATCTTTTAATCTTATTGGGGTTCTGTTAGATGTTGTTTTTCTCTTGCTGCTTTTGAGATTTTTCTTTTTGTTTTGGTCTTTCAACGCTTTGAATATGATGTGTCTAGGTGAGTATTTTTCCTACTTAAAGTTAAGTTTCTTGGATATGTTTTCCACAAATGTTTGGAGGTTTCTTTTTTCATGTTTTTCTTCACATTTTTTCCTGTCCCTTTTTCTGGAGTTCTGTTCATTTTCTTCTTTCTTATTTCTGTTCTTCAGACAGAATAATCTCTATTAACCTTTATCAAGCTGATAAATAAGAAGGCTAGAAGGGTCTTACTGCATGAACCCATAGATTCATACTATAGTAAATTTCTTTAATTAAGAAGATGCTTGGAGTGCCTGGGTGGTATAGTCAGTTAAGCATCTGACTCTTGATTTCGGCTCAGGTCATGATCTCAGGGTCCTGAGATGGAGCCCCACATGGGGATCCCCACTCAACAGGGAGCCTGCTTGAGATTCTCTCTCCCTCTCTCTCTCTGCCCCTCCCGCTTGTGCTCACTCACTCTTTCTCTAAAATAAATAATAATCTTTTTTTAAAAAGTTGCTTTACAGAGTTTCTTTTTATTTTAATATGCCGAATAGTAACTCTATTTATAGTTACAATGAAATTATATTTATTTACAGTTCTTTAAAAACACATAAAAGTAATAATTGACTTGATTTTTTTCTTCCCTTTACAGTCCCATTATATTAGCACTGGTCCAGAGTTTAACCGTGTGCTCTTCAATTTTGGACGTCAGAGTCCACTGATTTTATATTACCTTAAGATGCATGAGTTAGCTGGTATTTCCAAAGCCCCTAGACAAACCAAGATTAAACTTACTGAAATATCGCAAGAACCATATCCTTTTTTAAGCTTTGCTTTAATGTTATCTTTTTCTAAAATGTTCAAAACTTTTTACTAAATGTCACAGTCAAGAAAAAAGTTTAGTGCATTTTTTAACCAATGTTTTTTACTTAGCATTTAATTATATTCAAAACTTTCACAGCATGTTTGGCTAAAGTATTTTCTCTTTTAGGTCTAAGGCTGTGATTTTGCATGCAAGAAAATTTTAAAAAACATAAAACCCAGGAACTGGCATATGTAGCTCCTTAGTAAAAGACTATTACTGTTCAGGGTTCAGTTTTAAGCATTTGTCAGACTGTGGATCATGGGCTTCTAGCCTTCTCCAGAGGAAAGTTTCAAACATGTTTTAGCTGTGTAATTCTTTGTTCCAAAGAAAATTTGTCAGAAAGGTTAATATGTAAAATGTAATATAAATGAAATTGGAGCTCTTTCATTGCAGCAGGGGTGAGGGGCCCAGAGTTCTGTACACTTCTACTCCCTTACCCTCTCTGCATAACCCATGCTGGCCCAGCCCTCACTGGGGCCTCAGATGAACCCCAAAGGGATCTAATACCATGGTCTCCAAACAGAAGTGGACACAACTCTGGATAGAAAAATATATATGTATATATACATATATCTATGTCTATTTTAAGGTAAGTAAACTGAGGCACAGGAAAGGTAACTTGCTAAGTGATGGCACTTGGATTCTATCCTTGGTAGTCTGGTTTCACAGCCAATACACTTACATCCTCCTGTTTACCCAGGAGAACTGTGTAGCTCCTGAAGAAAATAAAAGTCTATTCTGGTCTTCTAAGGATAATCACAATTATGGTTTGGGGCAAGGGTGGTAAGAGGCAGAAAAGTCAACAGAGGACAAAAAGAAAGGATGCCATGATAATGTTCCTCATATTTGAGAATAGTTATTTGAAATTTCTACAGTTGGTTCTGCATTAAATTACTTTAGAAGGTTTTCTCCAAACATGTAAGATTGCATGACCATGCACATTCTATTTTAAAATCCTTTATTTACTGATTTTTCTGATATACTTTCTTAAGCCCAAATACAGAGCAATAACATGTTTGATCACTATGCATTTTTTAAATCAGAGTCTTGTGGAACAGATACATTCAAAAATAAATTTAACATTATCGGTAATATTTCTTTTGATTTGGAGTCACTTGCCAAAGTCATAAGAGGGAAGGTTGCTTTATTGTCAATGTTTTAGAATTCATATATAAATACTGAGAGACTGGAGATGTTTGTGGAAAGGAGGAGGAAGGGAACAAATGTAATTGTACTTCACAGGGGTGCTCATGATTCTGACAGGATTTTTAATGAATGTCCATAAGGAAAATAATAAACTTTTTTGCTAATGTATATTTAAAATTTATTAGTAGAAAATTTGAATATTTTTTATGAATGGTCTTTGAATATTTTCTTAAAATTGATCACTTAGTAGTAGAGTTATAAGTAAAATGGCAAAAATTTTTACTTTGAGGACCTCAGAGCTGAATATGTAATGTGTCTTTAAACTGTGTAGAATCATGTGCAAAATGTATTTGGAGCTCTTACCTTTCCCTTCTCACATCATCTGTGTTTTTATAAATCATCTCGTCCTTTAATGTGTTGAGAGTTAGACTAACAAAAAAAATACCTGAAAGTCTGATATTTTTTTCCACGTGAAACACAAATTATTTTTTTACAAGATAAAGAAAACTCAGGAACACAGTGTTGGTGTAGTTTGTAGTTTGTGTGGTGTAGTTGGTGTAGTTGGTGTCTCAGTCCATTAAAAAGGAATGTCCATAGGCTGTACTATGTGTGGGTCCTGTTAAAAAGAAAGGTCTATGGACTGTATCTGTATTTCTAACATGAATTTAGAAGGTTCACATTTTGTTGCAGTTTAGAAAAAAAATCTGAACTCAGTGCAGTATCATAAAGAGTGCATTGTATTACTACAAAGACATGCTCTGACCATCACATATGCATATACAGACTTATTAACATGTAAAAACTGTCCAGGGGTGGATTGTTAAACTCTACAGTTGAAAATAATATGGGATATAGCAATACTTAAACCAACATAAAAATAAAAGCTATACAAGAAATCATCTGTTGTTAATTATCTGTGATGTGGGAGAAGCAAGTAGTCAACAGCGGGGTAAAAAAAGAAAAGGAAGAAAGCCTGAGACTCATGAAAGGTCATGAGCTCTTTACACATCAGCCTTGTGTAACACTTGATCTTCACACAGTAAGAGTCCAGTGGGAAACTCTTCAGAGTCATGTGCAACTTCTTTTCACTCTTATTTATAAAAATATTTCCAATAATCTTTGTCACATGTGCATACATAGATTTTTTCCTCACTAATATGTGAATAACAACTTGTCAGTTGTTACTAAAATTACTATCAAATATATTTTTCATTTCAAGTCACTGACATTTCAAGTAATTAACATATACTAAGGATCTGGTAATCACATTTTGTAAAGGATAAATTAGCTAAAAGACAGATGTTCGAAAAAACCTCTAATCCAGAACCTTCCCACCTAGTTATTTTTCTAGTAAAGATAAAATAAAATACTTTTTTCCCTCAGTCCTTCTAGAATTATCAGGGTGAAATGGATAGGAAGGCCTATACTGCTAGAAGGTTTTTTCCATTATCCATGAGATTATACCCCAAAAATTTAACCCTCATTTCCCTTCAGCTTCAAAACTAGGGGTGTGGATATGACAATATTATATTTTAATGAGACCTTTCAGATATAGAAACCACATGTTAGCTTCCTGGAATGGGAGGTTTTTTAAAAATATATTTTTGTTGAAAACACCCAGCCCTGAAACCCTGTAGCAACACAGACACCCTCCACCAAAACATGATGGAGGACTGATACTTCCTCTAGTTGTCTGCAAAGAGGAAGAACAGGGACAAGGTATGCCAAGGCTAGGGAAAGGAAGAGAACGAAGTGGGGAGATAAGGGAGTAGAGAGGAATCCCAAAACCCTTGGTTGCACTGAAGGAGTCTCTAAATTAATTTACTCGAATTTGAGCCCAGATTTGAGCTTCTTCTCCATCTGTATCAAGCAGATGGATTGGACTAGATAAATTTCGAGTCTTTTTGAATCCTGAAATTTATGATTCTGTTGGAGGAATTTGACTTTCCATGCTGTTGGTGGCTAAACTAATAGCTCAGCTTTTTCTGAAATGACAACATTCTCATTTTGTCAACTCACTGTAGAACAAGGTTCTTCAGAGTATACACTTTCTCATTCTTAGTTGTCAGCTTCCCTAAAAGGCCACCAGAATAACCAGTTGACCAAGTAAAGCTAAGTAAGAATATCAATTTAAAAGAACTTTAGTGGGCGCCTGGGTGGCTCAGTTGGTTAAGCGACTGCCTTCGGCTAAGGTCATGATCCTGGAGTCCCAGGATCGAGTCCCGCATCGGGCTCCCTGCTCAGCAGGGAGTCTGCTTCTCCCTCTGACCCAACCCCCTCTCATGCTCTCTCTCTCTCTCTCATTCTCTCAAATAAATAAATAAAGTTAAAAAAAGATTAAATAAATAAATAAATAAATAAAAGAACTTTAGTAGTTTCTCATAATGGGTAAATTCAGGGATGATATTTGTAGGGATTTAGGGCCTAAATTGGATGATTTTGAGTCAGGCTATGCAAGGCAGGGAATTATCTGGGACTGGGCAGTGTTTAATTGGATTGGTGGGCGCAGTGAAGCAAGGGTCTTGAAGGGAGTTTTGATGAGCAAGCTACCTGTAACTGGTTCAAAGTCTTTTCTTTCAGGAGAAAGCATTTCCTGGAGCAAGTAGCTAAGGCATTTTTATTCTTATTCTCAGCATTATTAAATATAGGGATGATAAAAACATATGCATGGTCCCCAAACTTTTTAACACAGGGACAGCTTAATAAGGCATTAGTCAATTGTATTTCTACCTCCTCTTAACAACAGCAATTAGACATCCATCTGCAGACAAAAGTACCTTTGTGGGGAACTGTGGGAGCAGCGCCATTCACCAAGGAAACTGAGGGGCGTCTCACCCAACTGTTCATCAGGGAACAGGCATACAGACCTCAGTTCTGGCTTTGGGCCCCATAGTGGCCTGTGAAACAACTCTGGTGCCTTATGGCTACAGTCTGGGAACCCCTGGAGAACACCTCACAATCACCTATGGACAAGAGGGCCTTTGTAGAAGTTCAGGTTTCCAGTAGAGAAGTTCCAGCATTACAGGAAAACACACACACACACACACACACACACACACACACACACACACACACGAGTGTGGACACACTGGAGAGGGCAAGAACAGTTTGAGTCCCCCAAAGTGGCACAGCCTAAGGCCAAGAGATATCCTCTTGGCTGTGATTTCTCACATGGGAAAAAGTGAGAGTGTGTGAGTGAGCACTCAACTTTCCTAATTTTGTGGGTTGCTGCCAGAAAGGCCCATTTCTCTCTTACCCCATTTATCATTTATCACTGAATCATGAGCTGCTTGACTTGGGGAGCAAGAAGAGACTAGAAGACTGACAGATAGGACTCTCAGAGGGCATTAAAGGGATGCAGATTCTACTATGTCATAGACTCCATCAAGAAGCCTGTGCACAAATCACTAGGGACACCTCACCCACAGATTTTCCCAACCGTCCCATGGGTAGACCACCCCCACCCCCAGTGCTTTTGTGCCTTACCCACACACACTCACACCCTGTGGACAGCTCCCTGTGCATCCTCCAAATGGCAATGGTGAGAGCAAGCTTTGGCAGATGGTGAGCACACACAGAAAACCTGTGGCAGCCCAAATCTGTGGTTCAGGGAGAGACCACAAACTTGAGCTTTAATCCACCTTTGGGAAAACAAAAGGAAGACTGTCAACCCTTGCTCTGGTATGCTCCAGGATCAAGAGAAGACATACAAGCTTAAGAATTCTGCCACAAGGGGGAGCAAGAAACATGGAGCAGGTGTATCCATAGAAGGTCTGCGAAAGCCTCAGAATCCCTAGCAGGACTGATGGAAGGTATTTCTTTCCTGAAGGAAGTTAGCAAAGACTAGAGGAGGTGACTGCTAATTCAAATGTGAAGACAGCAACACAAGGATCAAGGAAACATGACATCGCCACTAGCTCACAATAATCCTCCAATAACCAATCCCAAAGACATGGAGATCTTGATTTACCTGATAAAGAATTCAAAATGCTGTTTTAAGGAAACTCAATGAGCTACAAGAAAACACAAAGATAATTCAATGAAATCAAGAAAATAATACATGAGTAAATGCAAGTTTAACAAAGAGATAGAAATAAAAAAAACTGAATAGAAATTCTGGAGCTGAAGAATATAAGGAATGAAATGAAGAATGCAGTACAGACCATCGATAACAGAATGCACTAGGCAAAGAAAGAATCTGTGAGGTAGAAGACAGGAATTTTAAAATTATCCAGTCAGAGGAGAACAAAGAAAAAAGAACAGTGAAGAAAGCCTGCTTGTTCTGTATAATACCATCAAAAGAAATAATCTGAGAATTAACAGAGTTCCAGAAGAAGAGCGAGAGAAGAGAGAAGGGAGTTTAATTAAAGAAAAAATGGCTGAGAACTTCCCAAATCTGGGGAGAGATTTGGATATTCAAGTTTATGAAGCTCATGGACAAGAGGTTATTGGGAGATCTTCTCCAAGACACGTCATTTTAAACTGTCAAAAATCAAAAAACCAGAGAATCTTTTTTTAAAAATATTTTATTTATTTATTTGACAGAGAGAGACATAGCCAGAGAGGGAACACAAGCCGGAGGGGTGGGAGAGGGAGAAGCAGGCTTCCCGCTTTGCAGGGAGCCTGATGTGGGGCTCCATCCCAGGACCCTGGGATCATGACCTGAGCCGAAGGCAGACACTTAATGACTGAGCCACCCAGGTGCCCCAAAAAACTGAGAGAATCTTAAATCAGCAAGAGAAAGTAATCTTGTAACTTACAAGGGAACCTCCATAAGGTTGTCAGTGGATTTCTGAGCAGAAATTTTATAGGCCAGGAGAGAGTGGGATGATATATCCAAGGTACTGAAAGAAAGAAAAAGCCAGCCAAGAATATTCACCAAAGTTGTCCTTTAGAAATGAGAGACAGAGACTTTCCCAGACAAAGCTGAGGGAGTTCATCACTACTAGTCTTGCCTTACAAGAAATGCTAAAAGGAGTTCTTCAAGATGAAATAAAAGAATGATAATTAGTAACATGAAAGCGTATGAAAATATACAACACATTGAATGTATATTGTTTTATATACTGTATTTTCATGGCATAAAAATAGACACAGAGGTCAATGGAATAGAATAGAGAGTCCAGAAATAAACCCTTACATATATGGTCAACTAATATTTAACAAGGGAGCCAAGAATATAGTCAGTGGGGGAAAGGACATTCACTTCAGTAAATGGTGTTGGGAAAAGTGTATAATCATATGCAGAAGAATGAAATTGGACCCTTATCTTATGCCACTCACAAAAATTAACTCGAGATGGATTAAAGACTTAAACTTAAGACTTGAACTTGTAAAACTTCTGGAAGAAAACATAGGGAAAATGCTCCTTGATTTTGGTCTTGGTAACAATCTTTTGGATATGACACCAAAAGCACAAGCTAAAAAGCATAAATTCATAGGTGAGACTATATTAAACTGAAAAGCTTCTGCACAGCAAAAGAAACCATCAACAAAATGAAAAGGCAACCTATGGAATGGGAGAAAGTATTTGCAAATCATATATATGGTAAGGGGTTAATATCAAAAATATAAAAGAAACTCATACAACTCAATAGTAAAAAAAAAATCCAATTAAAAGTGTGCACAGGAACTGAATAGACAGTTTTCCAAAGAAGACATACAGATGGCCAACAGGTACATGAAAAGGTGCTCAGCATCACTAATCATCAGGGAAATATAAATCAAAACCACAGTGAGATATCACCTCACACCTGTGAGAATGGCTGTTATCAAAATTTCAAAATATGACAATAAGTGCTGGCTCAGATGTAGAGAAAAGGGAACCCTCATGCATCGTTGGTGGAATATAAATTGATGTAACCACTATGAATATCAGTATGGAAGTCCCTTAAAAAGTTAAATATAGACAAATACCATACAATTTCACTCATATGTGGAATTTAAGAAACAAAACAAATGAGCAAAGGGAAAAGGGGGGGGCAAACCAAGACATAGACTCAATTAGTGAGAACAAACTGATGGTTACCAGAGGGGAGGTGGGTGGGGGGAGGGGTGAAATCCGTGGTGGGGTTTAAGGAGGGCACTTGTGATGTGCACTGAGTGTTGTATGGAAGTGGCGAATCACTGTATTTTACACCTGAAAATAATATTACACTGTATGTTAACTAGCTGGAATTTAAATAAAAACTTTTTTAAAAAGTTAAGTTTAGAGCTACCGTATGACCCAGCAACCCTACTTTTAGGTATATAACCAAAAGTGGTGAAAACAAGATCTCAAAGAGATATCTGCAATGCCATGTTCATTGGAGCCTTATTCACAATAGCCAAGATAGGGAAACAATCTAGGTGTCTGTCAATGGATGAATGGATGAAGAAGATGGGTATATAACAATGGATTATTCAGCCATAAGAAAGAAGCATATCTTACCATTTGCAACAACATGGATGAACCTTGAGGACATCATGCTAAGTGAAAGAAATCAGAGAAAGACAAGTAGTGTATAATATTACTTATATATGAAACTTAAAAATCCCAAACTCATAGAAACAGAAAATAGAATAGTGGTTGCCAGGGGCTGAGGGATAGGGGAAATAGGGAGATGCTGGCCAAAGGGTACAAACTTCCAGTTACAAGTTCTGGAGATCTAATGTATAGTGTGGTGATTACAGTTAACATACGGTACTATATACTTAAAGTTGCTAAGAGAATAAATCTTAAACATCCTTACCACAAAAAAGAATTGGTAATTATGTGAGGTGATGGAGTTGTTAACTAATGATACTATGGTAATTATTTCCCAACATATAAGTATATCAAATCAACATATTCGTACACTTTAAACTTACACAATGTTATATGTTAACTACATCTCAATAAAGCTGGAAAAGAAAAAAAGTTCTGGTACAGGAAAATATATATGGTGGATGCTCTGAATGCCCAGATTTGCTTCCAGAATAAGGGACTTATTTTTTGGCTGCTGGAGGGTTACTATGGCCGAAAGCCCTCAGTTGCTAACACCTTAAAAGGATTGCCTCATTTAAATGATAGTGGCCTCGCTGATTGTCATTATTTTTTTAAGATTATATTTTTTTAGGGTGGCCACAACAGTATCTTCCTTCCTACATGTTCTTGTTACAATATGACCTTGCCATTTGTCTCATCAAGAGGTAGCACCTATGTCCACTTCCCTTGAGTTTGGGCAGACATTTATATCTTCCTCAACCAATGCAGTGTGACTTCTGAAGCTAGGTCATAAATGGCTTTACAGCTTCTGCTGTAATGCTTCTGCTGTTACTCTTGGAATGCTCTCAGAAACATCTGCTCAGTGAGGAAGAAGTCAGACCACATGGAGAGGCCATGCTCTAGCTAGCAGCCAGAGCTGAAGTTGAGCCACAGCCATCATCAAACACCAGACGTGTGAGGAAGCCTTTAAGACGGCTCCAGCTCCATCCACTACCTGACCGCAATGACATGAGAAACCCTAACTAAAAGCCGTGGAGCTGAGCCCAGTCAACACTCAAAACTATTGAGATAATAATAACAAACGACAATTGTTGTTTTATGCCACTAAGTTTGGGATTGTTTGTTATGCAGCAATAGATAACTGTACCATGCCTCCTTTCAAAAGTACCCCGCATCCATTGACTAATGTGATATATAAAGTCGCTGAGGTTGGGGCCCCTTCAACTCAGAAAAATTCTGAAGGGTCATCCCAGCTTTAGAACTCCCTATAGGTCAACTTAGACTTCCAGTGGGACTATTATCACAGTTCAAGCTCTCTCTCTGCTCAATTTTACTTTCTTCCCTTGCAACCCAGAAATGTTAATCTCAAGAGCACTCCCTAATAAATCTTCTGCACACTGATCTCCGTTTCTTAGTCTGCTTCCAAAAGACCCACCTGGGGTAGTATGTTTCTTCCCAGTATTACTTAACACAGGGGGAACAATGTTGGTTTCAGTTCTTACCATTAAAGCAAAAAACAATCCATTGATTGCTCACTGTTTTTCTTTCAGATCCCCAATAGTCAATGAAATGGAAGCAAAGAAAAAGAAATGTATGGGAATTACATTTTTAAAAAATTCAGCATTGTACCTTGGGTCTCGTTTGCTACCATGAAATGGAGCTTCCTGCTGCAAGAGTTTAGGCAGAATTGGCCAGATGGTTTCCCACATCTTCTAGAGTTATTTCTTCCTAAGGAAGGACCTTACCATGATCTAGAAGGAGGAGGGATTAAATGCTGAATTAGACAAACAATCCCATATTTGGTAGTCATTTTTGCTTTGTTTAGAAGACATTTAAAACTCAAAATCTGTGATCTGTGTAAGAATTGTGCAACATATAAGTGCCTACTAGTACATAATGGCCTTGACAACATGCTTTTTAGGGGAAATGTGATGCATGTAGGCAGACCTGTTTCATGCAGTAGATTAGGATGTGTCTATCAGCAATCTCTCCTTTTCACCTATTTATCTCTACTCTTTCCCCTTGCCTGGCTTTCCTCTCCTGCCCTAATCCTTGTTTTGGATTCTAGATGTGCTGTCTAATTATTATTTTCTAGATACTTCAAATCTTGCTTGAGTGTCTCATTCTGTCCAGTTACTTGAATATGCCTTCATTACCCGGTTCCAGACTCCAGATTCTTTCTTATGTCTTGTTTAACAAGAAAATATATGTGCTAGGTGCTATGCTATGTGATGAAGAGTTGACTATCCATCTCTGTTGTCAGATAACTTATTGTCTAATGAATGACTCTGTCCACAAGCTTGTTGGCCTTACCCAAGATACAGCCTTTTTCTAGCATTCCTCCCATGCTTACCTGAACAATTTCTGTTCTTCCCCATCCTCAATGTCTAAAAGCTGCAGCACAGTGGCCTTTAAGAAAGATGACACCTTTAAATGTCCAAGAAAGCACACTTCCTTTGTCTGGAAAAGTATGCAATCTTCAGAGAAATGGGTAATTTTTTGCTTATTCTGGAAGCAATCAGAGCAACAATTGAAGTATACATGAAGTACTTAAGTATTGAACAAGGGTATCTTGAACAGAGGCTTAGCTGGAAGAAAATGGAAAGAAGATTCACCGGGTTGTTCTCTTCCATGAAATGAGTACCAAAGGTGAGTCTGCTTCCTTTCTACAATGCCATGTATCTGTCTGCGTACTCCAGTATTAAGACTTGGGGAAACCCCACCAGAGGGTGAAAAAGAAAGGAGGGAGTAGAATTGGGGAAAATGGAGTCAAAGAATGGAGCCAGAAGCATAGAAATGTGCTGAAACAAAAGAGGCACCTATCAATGTCAATTTGACAACCATCAAGGGTTACAGTAAGGGGCAAGTCAGCTCACTGTGTCTTTGGCTCCCAAATCCTAGAGAATATTGTTAGGAAAGGAAAAGACATACTCACCCTGAAGCAAATAAGAGAGAAGTTGTCCAAGTCTTGGGAATTATATAAAGCAGGGGCACCTGGGTGGCTCAGTCGGTTGAGCATCTGCCTTTGGCTCAGGTCATGATCTCAGGGTCCTGGGATTGAGTCGTGTCCGACTCCCTGCTCAGCAGGGAGTCTGCTTGTCTCCCTCTCCCTCTGCCCCTCCCCCTGCTCATGCTCTTCTTCTCTCTCTCAAATAAATCAATAAAGTCTTTTTAGAAAAACAAAGAAAAAAGGAATTATGTAAGGGAAAAGTTGCAAGAATTATCACGATGAGACTCTGTATATCAGATATACTCTGAAAAAGGCAAGTCACAGTGCCCTCAGGGGCATTCTGAAGATAATTTATTTTCAAAGATGGACCATTGGTTCTTTTTTGTGTGTGTGTGACAAAATTTCAGGTTTATTTTCTTAGCAACTTTCAAGTATATAACACAGTATTATTAACTATAATCACCATGCTCTACATTAGATCCCCAGATCTTACTCTTCTTCTAACCAGCAGTTTGTAATCTTTGACCAACATCTCCCCATTTCCCCCACCTCCCTGCCCCTTGTAACCACCATTCTACTCTCTGAGTTCAGCTTTGTCAGATTATATGTATAAGTGATATGACACAGTATTTGTCTTTCTCTGACTTATTTCACTTAGCAGAGTGAGTGTCCTCAAAAAGATGGACCATTGGTTCTTATTGTATATACTCAGTTTTGTGGAACTAGCCCATAAAGGGTGGTTTTCTTTTGTTCACTGTTCTTATACCTTGATAACTTCTCCAAGTAAAAGTTAACAAACTGAGTAGTTTTGACTAGATAAACATATAGTTAGAAAACCAAGATTAGTACGTGATCTATTTAATAATATTTTACAATATTACATAAAGTAATAATATATACTATTTAGAGCAAGATTTAAAAAAATAGACATATGTACATAGAGTCAGATATTTATTATGTTTTTCATAATTTTAGAACTGCACTGTCCAGTATGTTAGCCACTCACCATGTGTGGCTATTTAAACTTAACTACAAAGAATAACCAGCCTCTAAAAAGGAAGTAAGCCATTGAAGGTGTTATCATTAGAAATGTTAAAAGGATTTAAGTTCCCTGGTTAGCTTTCTATAAAAGAGCAACCCTAAAGGCTCTCATTGGCAACCCTGTCGGGACCCCTCTCATTCTTTGAGAGCTTTTTCTGTATCTTCACTTAATAAACTTCTATTGCTTTACTCAAAAAAAAAATAAAAAACCTATATTTGAATTAATAAAGTTAATGGGGCACCTGGGTGGCTCAGTTGTTTAAGTGTCCAACTGTTGGTTTCCACTCAGGTCATGATCTCAGGGCTGTGAGATTGAACCCCACGTCAGGTTCCATGCTCAGCAGGGAGTCTGCTCGAGATTCTCTCTCCCTCTCTCTCTGCCCCTCCCCCCTCTCTGGGATAAATGAATCTTTTAAAAAATTAATTAATAAAATTAAGTATAAGTAAAAATACAGTTCTTCAGGTACACTGACTCATTTCAAGTATTGACTATCTGTGACTGTTGGACAGTGCAGATATTGAACATTTCCATCATAACAAAAATGTTCTATGGACAGCACTGTCTTGAGTAAGAAGGAAAGTTTAATCTCTTCACAGAACTTGAGATGTCACCTTGGGATATCAGACAGCCGGCACGTACAGAACTTTCTTTTGCCTTGCCACTTGCAACCTTCTAATTTTAGAAGTTCAGTGGCTTAAGATTACATATTATTTATTCAGCCACTCATTATTCATCCATCCAACAAAATTACCAACAAAGTTAATTTCCTCTCATATTTTGCTTTTTTTGGTTGGATTTTTTCCCTTTTATCCTAGCTTTGTTTAATTTTTGGTTTTGCTCAGAGATAACTACTTTTAGCATCATGCAGTATTTTGTACCGTTCCTCATGGCTTTGATCTGTAGAAGAAAGCTTATCACTCTCTGTACAAGCCCCCAGGTCAAGAACTTTATAAATAACCTAGATCTGTATAAAATTCTGTGATTGCCTTTTGATGGTCAGATATTTGATCCATGGACTCCCTTTACTTAATTCTCATTGATGTTAGTTTATATCAGTTACTAGAATAAACTTGTAAGTAATTCTCCTGCTAGGCTCTCAAGGACTCCTTAAAGGACCAGATTTTATATTTTAAAAAATATATCTGAGTTATTGAAGAGAGCACTTTATAAGCAGAAAAACATCATAGAACTTAGTAGGATAAATGATACAAGTATTTAAATTTTGCTCTCAGAAGAGAAAAGGAGGTTTTATTTTTATTTTTAGATGACTTTTAATTGAAGCTATTCTAAACTTTGTTGAGTAGGTTGCTAAGTTTCCTCCTTCCGCAAACCCTGCCAGTTAAGAGTGTAGGCCAAGTGAAAAAAAAAGGGGGTGGGGTGGGGTAGAAAATGAACATCATGCTATTTTTTTAAGAACTTGAAGAACAAAGGGGTTTTGTTTTACATGAGTTAAGTACGTGTATGTGTATTGTAAGCATTTTGCAGCCACCTTGAACCAAAGACAATTACAAAATTGCTCGTAAGATCCAGCTCTTTTTTCTTACTCCGTTTAAGTTCTTTCTCTTTAAGGTTTTTCTTTTCCTTCTTTTTAATAAAATGCACAAGACACGAACCACATTCAGCAAACTTGTTATTAAACTAACTAATGAAATAAATAGAACACTTTAGTGCCTTAGGTAATCAGGTTCCAGGAAATGGGTTGTATCCATTTTTTAGCCACAATTGGGATTTTAGATTATAAACATGGTTCAGTGGAAAATTAAGGGGGGCGGGGGTTGTGGAGCAGGAGGGATTTGCATCCTGGAGAGTTAGTATGAATTAAGATTTTGGCTTTTTATAACTTAGTATGAATGTGGTAAAGCCCAAGTAAGAGAAGAAAATTTCATTTTCAAACAGTTTAAGTGATTTCAACCATTTGGGAAAAAAATGGATATCCTTGCTATATATGTTACTGGTCAATAAAAAAAATCAGGTAGAAAAGCCATAGCTTTTTTTTTTTTAAGATTTTATTTATTTGACAAAGAGAGATACAGTGAGAGAGGGAACACAAGCGGGGGCAGTGGGAGAGGGAGAAGCAGGCTCCCTGCAGGGAGCCTGATGCGGGGCTCCATCCCAGGACCCTGGGATCATGACCTGAACTGAAGGCAGACGCTTAACGACTGAGCCACCCAGGCGCCCCAAGCCATAGCTTTTTGAGTGCTTAAAATTTAAGACTAAAAAGCCATATCTCAATTAAATATAAAAATTGACTAGATTACAATTTTGTGTTCACCTAACCCATTTCTCCTCCTAGAAGGTGGGCAGGCAAAGGAGAAAGTAGACAAAATCCACACTGTTACTTTGTATTCACCCCATAAAAATCACTGCCAGTTTATGGCTCTGAGTGACTCTGAGAGGTGCTCCAGGATTTCCGAAAGTAGAAACCCTATCCTAGCTTAGAGCTGAAATCTGTGTATTTAAGAACAAATAAATTGGCTCTTTTGCTGGTTATCTCACATGTATTTGTCTGTTTTGTTACTAATAATCCAATTTGGCCCATCTCGGGGGAGTAGGGTCTCTAGAATTTCTATCTTTATAGGAGGGGCTTAGATATTCAATCCAGTGACAAGCAAGGTGCTGTATTTGCAAATCCACAGTTTGTATGCTTATTTGGAAGAGCTTTGTGAATGGAGGAGGGGTTGATGGAAATAATGGGGATGGCTAAATTCTCTCCAAACAACTCTTGGAGCTGTCTCTGTTCAAGGGCATAAATTATAAAAATAATGGAATCTCTATAAATCAACAACTTCTTTATTCAGTCTTATCAGGGAGTGTGAACTGTTGCCATAACTGAATTTTCCAGGTAACTGGAGCCGACCATCTAAAGCACCAAAATTTATGTTAACCATTTTAATGAAAATTTTCCTTGAAGATATAATTCCCCAATATCTTAAACAATATAGCAAAACATAATTAACTTGATGATGATGGCTAGGCTTCTCAAGATGAAGCCTATGATTCAGCTACACTGAAATATCAGTAAGAATGCTTGCTCAGGAGGCCAAGAACAATAAACACCTCCCTAACACCCTTTCCATACCAGATGGTACTCATACGAGGGTGCTAAGCAGTCCAACAGCAAAGACAGGAAACCGTGTCATCAGTCACAGAATCCTGCCAAAGATGCTGTAGCAGCACGGGGGAGCACCCTCATCCAATTGGAGACAGCTCTGCCCTAAAGCAGAACAGAATGCAAGATTTTTATAGTCTTTATGCCTATTTTTTATAGCTCTTCTGTCTTCTACTTGAAAAACTGCCTGGTGTTAGTTCTCTTTCCTACTCATTATTCCTGTAAATCCAACACCAGGTCTTACTCATCTTTATGTCTCCAAGCCTAGCAAAAGCCCCGGCAAGTTTGTTGAAGGCTTTTCGTTAAATCTGTGTTAATATTTCTGGTAGCCTTATTCCCTCAATTTTCTAAGCTATGCTGCAAAACTTCTAATGATGTATTAAATAATGAAAGTTACTAAAACCCCTATTTTACCCTTAATACTAGGCCATATAGAATCTAACAGTGGCACTGTCTCCCATAGAATAAGGCATATGGGGTCAGTAATAACTTTTTCAAAAAAATTTCTGGATATATGGCTGTATTGTGGATGTTTGACACTCTTGCGAATCTGACATTAAAATATTTGAAGTGTAAGCAAAGGTAAACGGTAAGCAGAAGATAAATGTTCTATGATCAGTTTGGGCCACATGCTAAGTTATTTTAAGAATTTAGCTTTTAGGATTAAGAATTAAATGAATTGGCAAGATGGCGGAGGAGTAGGAGACCTAGATTTCGTCTGGTCTCAGGAATTCAGCTGAATAGGGATCAAACCATTCTGAACACCTACGAACTCAACAGGAGATCAAAGAGGAGAGTAGCAACAACTCTCTGAACAGAGAAGCGACCACTTACTGGAAGGTAGGACGTGCGGAGAAGTGAATCCGAGGCGATATTCGGGAGGATAGACGGCAGGGGAGGGGCCTCCGCCGGCTGCTTCTGGCAAGTGATAGAGCCGCGGAGCACAAAATCGGACCTTTTAGAAGTTGGCTCCGCTGAGGGACGTCACTCCAGTGGCTAAGCGGGGGTGGAACCCTCGCGGGACAGTGGGGTCTCAGGACCCTTGGGGTCACAGAAAGACCGGGGGAGCCTGAGTGCGCCAGAGCTCCCAGGTATCAGAGCGGGGAAGCCGGCTGCAGAGACGGAGCCGAGGCGCGGGCTCTCAGCTCGGGGTTGCCATAAACTGTGATCCACGGCCCAGTCGGGCCACTGCTCCTGCAGCAGGGACCCAACAAGCAGCAGATCCGGGGAGACTCCCCTTCCTTCCCGGGGAGGAGCGGCGCGGGAACGCACCGCAGGGATCTGCTGGGTTTGGAGACTCCACACGGGGTCGGGTGCCAGAGATACAGACGCTCGGTCTCAGGCCGGGTGAGCACGGAGTGCGGCTGGAGACCGGGGACAAGGGAGTGACTGCTTTTCTCTGGGGGCGCACTGAGGAGCGGGGCCCCGAGTTCTCAGCTCCTCTGGGTGGAGATTGGGAGGCCACCATTTTTGCCCTGGTCCTCCAAGGCTGTACGGAGAGCTTGCAGGGAACAAAAGCTCCTGAGATCAAACCGGAGCAGCTTGCTTAGCCCGGACCAACAAGGGCGGGGCAATTCAGCCTCCGGCAAAGACATTTGGAAACCACAGCAACAGGCCCCTCCCCCAGAAGATCAGCACGAACAGCCAGCAAGCCAAGACCAAGTTTACCGATCAAGGAGAACGGGAGAACTCCAGCGCTAGGGGAATACTGCACATAGAATTCATGGCTTTTTTTTTTACCATGATTCATTAGTTCATCAAAGTTAATTTTTGTTAACTGTTTTTTTTTCTTTTTCTTTTTCCCTTTTTCAACCAACATCTTATCAATCTCTTTTTAAAAAAAAAAAAAACATTTTTTATTTTTCATTTTTAGAGTCATATTTTATCCCTTCATAGTAGTTACCCTTATTTTTGGCATATATATATAAGTTGTTCTCTCTTTAAAATTTTGAGATACAGTTTCTTCTAACAGATAAAAATATACCCTAAATCACTAGTGTATGGTTCTGTTCTAGTCTCCTGCCTGATCACATTCTCTCCCTTTTTTCTTTTTTTTTTTTTTAAATCTTCTTTCTTTTTTCAAACAGCTTATCTTATCAAGTCCTTTTATAAAATCTTTTATAATTCTCATCTTTACAGTCATCTTCTATCCCTTCATTGTATCAACCCTTATTTTGTACATATGTCTTTCTTCCTTTAAATTTTAGGAGGCACTTTTTTCTAACAGACCAAAATACGCCCAAAATCTACTGTGTGGCACTGATCTATGCACTAGCCTGATCATATTTTTTTTAATTTTTTTATTGTTATGTTAATCACCATATATTACATCATTAGTTTTTGATGCAGTGTTCCATGATTCATTGTTTGTTCATAACACCCAGTGCACCATGCAAAACCTGCCCTCCTCAATACCCATCACCAGGCTAACCCATCCCCCCACC
>NW_027397087.1:15595411-15722766 GCF_003265705.2 Callorhinus ursinus | reverse complement strand
ACTGAAGAATGAATGGGTCAACCAGGAAATTCAAGAATTAAAAAAATTCATGGAAACCAATGAAAATGAAAACACAACTGTTCAAAATCTTTGGGATACAGCAAAGGCAGTCCTAAGAGGAAAGTATATAGCAATACAAGACTTTCTCAAGAAACAAGAAAGGTCTCAAATACACAACTGAACCCTACACCTAAAGGAGCTGGAGAAAGAACAGCAAATAAAGCCTAAACCCAGCGGGAGAAGAGAAATAATGAAGATCAGAGCAGAAATCAATGAAATAGAAACCAAAAGAACACTAAAACAGATCCATGAAACTAGGAGCAGGTTATTTGAAAGAATTAACAAGATTGATAAACCCCTGGCCAGACTGATCAAAAAGAAAAGAGAAATGACCCAAATCAACAAAATCATGAATGAAAGAGGAGAGATCACAACCAACACCAAAGACATACAAAAAATTATAAGACATATTATGAGCAACTATATGCCAGCAAATTAGATAACATGGAAGAAATGGGTGCATTCCTAGAGATGTATCAACTACCAAAACTGAACCAGGAAGAAATAGAAAACCTGAACAGACCTATAACCACTAAGGAAATTGAAGCAGTCATCAAAAATCTCCCAACAAACAAAAACCCAGGGCCAGATGGCTTCCCAGGGGAATTCTATCAGACATTTAAAGAAGAATTAATACCTATTCTCCTGAAACTGTTCCAAAAAATAGAAATGGAAGGAAAACTTCCAAACTCATTTTATGAGGCCACCATTACCTTGACCCCAAACCCAGACAAAGACCCCATCAAAAAGGAGAATTACAGACCAATATCCTTGATGAACATGGATGCAAAAATTCTCACCAAAATACTAGCCAATAGGATCCAACAGTACATTAAAAGGATTATTCACCATGACCAAGTGGGATTTATCCCTGGGTGTAAGTTTGGTTCAACAACCACAAATCAATCAACGTGATTAAATACATTAACAAAAAAAAGAACAAGAGTCATATGATCCTCTCAATAGACGCAGAAAAAGCATTTGACAAAGTACAGCATCCTTTCTTGATCAAAACTCTTCAGAGTATAGGGATAGAGGGTACATACCTCAATATCATAAAAGCCATCTATGAAAAACCTACAGCGAATATCATTCTCAATGGGGAAAAGCTGAGAGCTTTCCCCCTAAGGTCAGGAACGCAGCATGGATGTCCTCTCTCACCACTGCTATTCAACATAGTATTAGAAGTCCTAGCCACAGCAAACAGGCAACAAAAAGAAATCAAAGGCATCCAAATCGGCAAAGAGGAAGTCAAACTCTCACTCTTTGCAGATGATATGACCCTGTATGTGGAAAACCCAAAAGACTCCACCCCAAATGCTAGAACTCATACAGGAATTCAGTAAAGTGGCAGGCTATAAAATCAATGCACAGAAATCAGTGGCATTCCTATACACCAACAACAAGACAGAAGAGAGACAAATCAAGGAGTCGATCCCATTTACAATTGCACCCAAAACCATAAGATACTTAGCAATAAATTTAACCAAAGAGGCAATGGATCTGTACTCAGAAAACTATAAAATACTCATGAAAGAAATTGAAGAAGACACAAAGAAATGGAAAAACGTTCCATGCTCATGGATTGGAAGAACAAACATTGTGAAGATGTCAATGCTACCTAGAGCAATCTACACATTCAATGCAATCCCCATCAAAATACCATCCACTTTTTTCAAAGAAATGGAACAAATAATCCTAAAATTTGTATGGAACGAGAAGAGACCCCGAATAGCCAGAGGAATATTGAAAAGGAAAAGCAAAGCTGGCGGCATCCCAATTCCGGACTTCCAGCTCTATTACAAAGCTGTCATCATCAAGACAGTATGGTACTGGCACAAAAACAGACACATAGATCAGTGGAACAGAAGAGAGAGCCCAGAAATGGACCCTCAACTCTATGGTCAACTAATCTTTGACAAAGCGGGAAAGAATGTCCAATGGAAAAAAAGACAGTCTCTTCAACAAATGGTGTTGGGAAAATTGGACAGCCACATGCAGAAGAATGAAACTAGACCATTTCCTTACACCACACACAAAAATAGACTCCAAATGGTTGAAAGACCTAAACGTGAGACAGGAGTCCATCTAAATCCTAAAGGAGAACACAACCTCTTCGACCTCAGCCGCAGCAACTTCTTCCTGGAAACATCGCCAAAGGCAAGGGAAGCCAGGGCAAAAATGAACTATTGGGACTTCATCAAGATAAAAAGCTTTTGCACAGCAAAAGAAACAGTCCACAAAACCAAAAGACAACCGATAGAATGGGAGAAAATATTTGCAAATGACATATCAGATAAAGGGCTAGTATCCAAAATCTATAAAGAACTTATCAAACTCAACACCCAAAGAACAAATAATCCAATCAAGAAATGGGCAGAAGACATGAACAGACATTTTTCCAAAGAAGACATCCAAACGGCCAACAGACACATGAAAAAGTGCTCAACATCGGCCGGCATCAGGGAAATCCAAATCAAAACCTCGATGAGATACCACCTCACACCCGTCAGAATGGCTAGAATTAACAAGTCAGGAAACGACAGATGTTGGCGGGGATGCGGAGAAAGGGGAACCCTCCTACACTGTTGGTCGGAATGCAAGCTGGTGCAACTACTCTGGAAAACAGTATGGAGGTTCCTCAAACAGCTGAAAATAGAGCTACCATATGATCCAGCAATTGCACTACTGGGTATTTACCACAAAGATACAAATGTAGGGATCCGAAGGGATATGTGCACCCCAATGTTTATAGCAGCAATGTCCACAATAGCCAAACTGTGGAAAGAGCCAAGATGTCCATAAACAGATGAATGGATAAAGCAGATGTTGTAGATATACACAATGGAATATTATGCAGCCATAAAAAGGAATGAGATCTTGCCATTTGCAACGACGTGGTTGGAACTGGAGGGTGTTATGCTGAGTGAAATAAGTCAATCAGAGAAAGACATGTATCATATGACCTCGCTGATATGAGGAATTTTTAACCTCAGGAAACAAACTAAGTGTTGCTGGAGTGGTGGTGGGTAGGAGGGATGGGGTGGCTGGGTGACAGATATTGGGGAGGGTATGTGCTATGGTGAGCGCTGTGAATTGTGCAAGACTGTTGAATCACAGTTCAGTACTTCTGAAACAAATAATGCAATATATGTTAAGAAAAAAAAAAGAAGAAGATAGCAGGAGGGGAAGAATGAAGGGGATAAATCGGAGGGGGAGACGAACCATGAGAGACGATGGACTCTGAAAAACAAACTGAGGGTTCTAGAGGGGAGGGGGTTGCGGGGATGGGTTAGCCTGGTGATGGGTATTAAAGAGGGCACGTTCTGCGTGGAGCACTAGATGTTATGCACAAACAATGAATCATGGAACACTACATCAAAAACTAATGATGTATGGTGATTAACATAACAATAAAAAAATTAAAAAAAAATACAGATCCTTGAGGTCTTGCACATCAGAGAAGCAATACAAGACTTATGAAAACCAAAACCTTAGAATCCCTCAAAAACCACTTCTTTGTGGTGACTGGATGGGAAATAATGTGGAAGGGTTAGTCAAAACAACAAAAGCAGCCTCTGCCTTATCATAAGTGTGATCTATGAAACGAAACAACGGCTAGGGCGATGAGAGATAAGATTATAAAGAATGTTCCCTTTGATCCTTTTATCACTGAAAAGTACATCCATATAACTAATTTTCCAGGCACCTAATATAGCCTGATGAAAATGTTCTACTCTAAACAAACTGATTGGACCATGAAGCACTTACTAAGATACATGGTACAGAAAAAGGTACAGGGATGGAGGGAGATCCAGTAAGACCCAGCTCTGCTATAAACTACAAAGAAGGAAAGAAGCAAGGGATTGTATTGTATTGTATTTCAATTCAATTTTATTTCAAAATATTTATATAATTATTTCCAAATATTCTGAATTTAGAGACAGGTTATATCTCTGTAACCCCAGCCCAGCACAAATCCAAACATTTGGTAGCTTCTAATAAATCCTTGTTGGATTATTATTACATTTGTTTTAAAATATCAAAATATAAATTCAGGCCATTTATTTTGTTATTAAATTAAGGTTAGAAAACTTCAGTTATGTGAAACAAAGTATAATAATAAAGAGACCATGTCCAAACAATTATAAAATATCTCTTTTGAATGAACAAAATATATATATTTTTAAAGATTTTATTTATTTTTGCAAGAGAGAGAAGAGAGAACACAAGCAGGGAGGAGCGGCAGGCAGAGGGAGAGGGAGAAGCAGGCTCCCCACTGAGCAGGGAGCCCAATGTGGGACTCGATCCCAGGACTCTGGGATCATGATGCGAGCTGAAGGCAGATGCTCAACCAACTGAGCCACCCAGGCACCCCTGAACAAAATATATTTTTTAAGAAATAGCTAAATTTTAAAATAGAATTTTCTGAGGCACAGAAAACAATTTTAAGTTACATGTGAGACAGCTCACATATGTATAATATATATAAATATAAGCTGTTAGTAATGTATTCTATATGTGGAAAGACTTCTAGCTTGTGCTTTAAAGCCTAGAATCTTCTGGCTACAATCTCAGGGAAACAGACCTTCCAGAACAATTTCTATGATTTTTGCAGCCAAGTTGGAAACACTTGCAGATTGTTTTAGATTCAAGAAACCACAAACTTCAAATACTGTTCAAATGAGAAAGTACAAGAAAATATAACTATGTAAGTCTATCTGAGAAATGTAAGCCACTAAAGGCAATGAAAGACCAGTTGAGTTGGTTCCTACAGATGGCATCTATATAATATGGGCGGGGGTGGGTGATGGAGAGGACAGTAAGGAGAAGACAGGCCCAAAGAGAAGTGAGCCCCTAAGTGCAGCTGAAATGGGCCTCTCCCTTTATATGTCAGAGTGTGAAGATTAACCTCAAGATCATGAGAAAGGGAACATACAAATACAGGTTTACACTTCATTCTTCCCTGACATGGTCAGGAGAATGGGTGCAAGAGGCTGAGCAGCAGAGCGGTGGAATAAAGCTTGAAAAGATTTCTGAGGAAGACAGCAAATTAACTTTTGGATTCTTTGCTAGTCTATTAACATTTGTCATTCATCTTCTTTAATAGCTTGGACAATGATGCAGCAATGAGGTCTCTAATTTCACCAAGTGTCAAAACAGAAATAAAAGGCATTAGCTATTTTTTCTTAAGTATAACCAAGAAAACCGATAACAAATGATATAACTGACTTGGTTTCAGAACTGTACTGCGTTTCTCAATGAATCCTACTTCACAATTTAGCTGTATCTTAAAATTTACATTTTGTTCATTTAATAGAGTTATTTTATAATTGGACAAGCTTCATCTTTTCCTTTCATTATTATACTTTCACATAATTGACGTCTTCTAACATTAATTTAATAAAAACAGTAAACAGTCTAACTGCATAAATGTAGTTTCCTTCTCCCTACCTGGTCCTTTCTTTGGATGCTAAACTGATTTTCTCTTAAAGAACAGTAAAAGCCTCAACTGAAAAAAAAATATCCTTTCTTTTTCCCCCTCTTCTCTCCACTTGGGTCATCTAGTACCTTCTTACACAGTATCCTTATAGGCTAGCTACCTAGAGATGCCTTTTGAATATAGTCTAGCTCAGATCACATTAAGATTTCAGCTTGTATGACAGCTGTTGGAGAGGATGCGGAGAAAGTGGAACCCTCCTACACTGTTGGTGGGAATGCAAACTGGTGCATCCACTCTGGAAAACAGTATGGAGGTTCCTCAAGAGGTTAAAAATAGAACTACAATCCAGCAATCACACTACTAGGTATTCACCCAAAGGATACAAAAACACTAATTCAAAGGGATGCATGCACCCCAATATTTATAACAGTTATTTATTTATTTTTTAATTATTTATAATAGTTATTATTTACAATAGCCAAGTTATGGAAATAGCCCACATGTCCATCGATTGATGAATGGATAAAGAAGATATAGTATGTATGTGTATACACACACACACACACACACACACACACACACACACACACACACAGAATGGACTATTACTCAGCCATAAAAAAGAATGAAATCCTGCCGTTTGCAATGGGACATAGATGGAGCTAGAGTGTATAATGCTAAGTGAAATAAGTCAGTCAGAGAAAGACAAATACCATGTGATTTCATTCCTATGTGGAATTTAAGGAACAAAACAAATGAGCAAAGGGAAAAAAAGTGAGAGGGAGAGAGGAAGAGAGAGAGAGAGAGGCAAGCCAAGAAACAGACTCTTACTATAGAGAACTGATGGTTACCAGAGGGGAGGGGGGCAAGGGAGATGGGTTAGACAGTTGATAAGGATGAAGGAGGGCACCTGCTGTGATGAGCACAGGGTGATGTATTCGAGTGTTGAATCACTATATTGCACACCTGAAACTAATATTACACTGTATGTTCAATAATTTAATATAAACTTTTTAAAAATTAAACTTAAAAAAAGATTTTAGCTTGTATGTAGTGCCCTAGGTATCTAGGCATTGAAATCCTTCATTAGCTCAATCAGTTAGTTGTCTTTTCATGCACATAGTTTCCAAGCAGGCCTTCAGGAAAAATAAAGGAATTCTAAAGTGGATCAGGAAGTAAAGATTGTCTCTAGCCTTGCTCCTCCTTGTACCCATTTCAGCTTTCCTCTGTCCTATTCTGTCTCCCAAAAGGCAACCAAACTTCTCAGGCTGCCCATTCTTAGTCACACCTTCCCCATTGGTGTTAACATTTTTATTTTATTTATCATTTTTTATTATTATTATTATGCTTGTTAACATTTTTAAAGGGACAGGGAAGTGTGGAGATGATCAGGATTCTTAAACAAAATACTAACCTCCCAGAAGTTGGGTTTATGTACCGGCACCCCAGGCCTTGCCAGGGTCCTTCCCAGCACAACCCACGCCTCCATTGCCTGACCCAGTGAACAGTCACGAAGCTTCAGGAGCAACCAGAGCTTAAGAGTGTCTCATTTTTCATTGAAACTTTCCACACATTTACCATCTATTACTCTCTATTACCCGTCTTCCTCTCCCAGTTTTAACCACCCCATATCACCACTATTTTTTTCATTCTTCTGCATTCCTCTCTCTTCCTCCTTACATCCACACACAAAAATGTGTGTGTCACAGGCTATCAGATTGGATTAAAAAACAAGACCCATCCATATGCTGTCTGCAAGAGACTCATTTTAGACCCAAAGACAACCCCCAGATTGAAAGTAAGGGGGTGGAAAACCATTTACCATGCTAATGGACACCAAAAGAAAGCTGGGGTGGCAATCCTTATATCAGACAAACTAGATTTTAAAACAAAGACTGTAATAAGAGATGAGGAAGGACACTATATCCTACTTAAAGGGTCTATCCAACAAGATGATCTGACAATTGTAAATATCTATGCCCCGAACATGGGAGCAGCCACTTTTATAAGGCAATTAATAACAAAAGCAAAGAAACACATTGACAACAATACAATAATAATGGGGGACTTTAACACCCCCCTGACTGAAATGGACAGATCATCTAAGCAAAAGATCAACAAGGAAATAAAGACTTTAAATGAAACACTGGACCAAATGGACTTCACAGAAATATTGAGAACATTCCATCCCAAAGCAACAGAATACACAGTCTTCTCTAGTGCCCATGGAACATTCTCTAGAATAGATCACATCCTAGGTCACAAATCAGGTCTCAACCAGTACCAAAAGATTGGGATCATTCCCTGCATATTTTCAGACCACAATGCTTTGAAACTAGAACTCAATCACAAGAGGAAAGTCGGAGAGAACTCAAATACATGGAGGCTAAAGAGCATCCTACTAAAGAATGGGTCAACCAGGAAATTCAAGAAGAATTAAAAAAATTCATGGAAACCAATGAAAATGAAAACACAACTGTTCAAAATCTTTGGGATACAGCAAAGGCAGTCCTAAGAGGAAAGTATATAGCAATACAAGACTTTCTCAAGAAACAAGAAAGGTCTCAAACACACAACCTAACCCTACACCTAAAGGAGCTAGAGAAAGAACAGCAAATAAAGCCTAAACCCAGCAGGAGAAGAGAAATAATGAAGATCAGAGCAGAAATCAATGAAATAGAAACCAAAAGAACACTAAAACAGATCAACGAAACTAGGAGCAGGTTCTTTGAAAGAATTAACAAGATTGATAAACCCCTGGCCAGACTTATCAAAAAGATAAGAAAAATGACCAACATCAACAAAATCATAAATGAAAGAGGAGAGATCACAACCAACACCAAAGACATACAAACAATTATAAGAACGTATTATGAGCAACTCTATGCCAGCAAATTAGATAACATGGAAGAAATGGGTGCATTCCTAGAGATGTATCAATTACCAAAACTGAACCAGGAAGAAATAGAAAACCTGAACAGACCTATAACCACTAAGGAAATTGAAGCAGTCATCAAAAATCTCCCAACAAACAAAAGCCCAGGGCCAGATGGCTTCCCAGGGGAATTCTACCAGACATTTCAAGAAGAATTAAAACCTATTCTCCTGAAACTGTTCCAAAAAATAGAAATGGAAGGAAAACTTCCAAACTCATTTTATGAGGCCACCATTACCTTGACCCCAAACCCAAACAAAGACCCCATCAAAAAGGAGAATTACAGACCAATATCCTTGATGAACATGGATGCAAAAATTCTCACCAAAATACTAGTCAATAGGATCTAACAGTACGTTAAAAGGATTATTCACCATGACCAAGTGGGATTTATCCCTGGGGTGCAAGCTTGGTTCAACATCCACAAATCAAACAACGTGATACAACATATTAACAAAAGAAAGAACAAGAGTCATATGATCCTCTCAATAGATGCAGAAAAAGCATTTGACAAAGTACAGCATCCTTTCTTGATCAAAACTCTTCAGAGTATAGGGATAGAGGGTACATACCTCAATATCATAAAAGCCATCTATGAAAAACCCACAGCGAATATCATTCTCAATGGAGAAAAGCTGAGAGCTTTCCCCCTAAGGTCAGGAATGCGGCAGGGACGTCCACTCTCACCACTGCTATTCAACATAGTATTAGAAGTCCTAGCCACAGCAATCAGACAACAAAAAGAAATCAAAGGTATCCAAATTGGCAAAGAGGAAGTCAAACTCTCACTCTTTGCAGATGATATGATCCTGTATGTGGAAAACCCAAAAGACTCCACCCCAAAACTGCTAGAACTCATACAGGAATTCAGTCAAGTGGCAGGCTATAAAATCAATGCACAGAAATCAGTGGCATTCCTATACACCAACAACAAGACAGAAGAGAGACAAATCAAGGAGTCGATCCCATTCACAATTGCACCCAAAAGCCTAAGATACCTAGGAAAAAAATCTAACCAAAGAGGCAAAGGATCTGTATTCAGAAAACTATAAAATACTCATGAAAGAAATTGAGGAAGACACAAAGAAATGGAAAAACATTCCATGCTCATGGATTGGAAGAACCAACATTGTGAAGATGTCAATGCTACCTAGAGCAATCTACACATTCAATGCAATCCCCATCAAAATACCATCCACTTTTTTCAAAGAAATGGAACAAATCATCCTAAAATTTGTATGGAACCAGAAGAGACCCCGAATAGCCAGAGGAATCTTGAAAAAGAAAAGCAAAGCTGGCGGCATCCCAATTCCGGACTTCCAGCTCTATTACAAAGCTGTCATCATCAAGACAGTATGGTACTGGCACAAAAACAGCCACATAGATCAATGGAACAGAATCGAGAGCCCAGAAATGGACCCTCAACTCTATGGTCAACTGATCTTTGACAAAGCAGGAAAGAATGTCCAGTGGAAAAAAGACAGTCTCTTCAACAAATGGTGTTGGGAAAATTGGACAGCCACATGCAGAAGAATGAAACTGGACCATTTCCTTACACCACACACAAAAATAGACTCCAAATGCTTGAAAGACCTAAACGTGAGACAGGAGTCCATCCAAAGCCTAAAGGAGAACACAGGTGGCAACCTCTTCGACCTCAGCCGCAGCAACTTCTTCCTAGAAACATTGCCAAAGACAAGGGAAGCCAGGGCAAAAATGAACTATTGGGACTTCATCAAGATAAAAAGCTTTTGCACAGCAAAAGAAACAGTCCACAAAACCAAAAGACAACCGACAGAATGGGAGAAAATATTTGCAAATGACATATCAGATAAAGGGCTAATATCGAAAATCTATAAAGAACTTATCAAACTCAACACCCAAAGAACAAATGATCCAATCAAGAAATGGGCAGAAGACATGAACAGACATTTTTCCAAAGAAGACATCCAAATGGCCAACAGGCACATGAAAAAGTGCTCAACATCGCTCGGCATCAGGGAAATCCAAATCAAAACCTCAATGAGATACCACCTCACACCAGTCAGAATGGCTACAATTAACAAATCAGGGAACGACAGATGTTGGCGGGGATGTGGAGAAAGGGGAACCCTCCTACACTGTTGGTGGGAATGCAAGCTGGTGCAACCCCTCTGGAAAACAGTATGGAGGTTCCTCAAACAGTTGAAATTAGAGCTACCATTCGATCCAGCAATTGCACTACTGGGTATTTACCCCAAAGATACAAATGTAGGGACCCAAAGGGGTACGTGCACCCCAATGTTTATAGCAGCAATGTCCACAATAGCCAAACTGTGGAAAGGGCCAAGATGTCCATAGACAGATGAATGGATAAAGCAGAGGTGGTATATATACACAATGGAATATTATGCAGCCATCAAAAGGAATGAGATCTTGCCATTTGCAACGACGTGGTTGGAACTGGAGGATGTTATGCTGAGTAAAATAAGTCAATCAGAGAAAGACATGTATCATATGACCTCACTGATAAGAGGAATTCTTAATCTCAGGAACAAACTGAGTGTTGCTGGAGTGGTCGGGGGTGGGAGGGATGGGGTGGCTGGGTGATGGACATTGGGGAAGATATGTGCTACTTTGAGCGCTGTGAATTGTGTAAGACTGTTGAATCACAGATCTGTACTTCTGAAACAAATAACGCAACATATGTTAAGAAAAAAGAAAAAGAAGAAGATAGCAGGAGAGGAAGAATGAAGGGGAGTAAGTCAGAGGGGGAGACGAACCAGGAGAGATGATGGACTCTGAAAAACAAACGGAGTTTTCTGGAGGGGAGGAGGGTGGGGAGATGGGTTAGCCTGGTGATGGGTATTGAGGAGGGCACGTTCTGCATGGAGCACTGGGTGTTATGAACAAACAATGAATCATGGAACAGTACACCAAAACAAATTATGTAATATATGGTGATTAACATAACAATAAAAAATTTAAAAAAAAAGAATTAAATGAATTCTGGTGTATAAAGGAGGAGATTTTGGCCACCGTTTGCTGCCTAGATGCCTTTTATTTGGCCTTAAGCCTGGTAATCTCATTAACAATTCTAAAAATACTCTGAGGAATATATCTAAGGGATATGGGGTAGATAGCAAAGCCTCCTGCAGCTTCATCCTAGGATAATACCTTTGGCAGATAGAAGCAAAATTTGCCCCAGGACATTCTTTTCCTGAGTCTCACACATGCCCGACTTCTCCACGGCAAGGTACTTCCTTTCTAGAAGCCTTAGTTTCTTCATCTATATTATTATCAATTTGGACTCTGCAATTTCTAAGGTCCCTTGTTCCACTAATACTCGGTTTCTAAAGGGAGATCAAGGCCCCCAGGGTCTGAATTGAGCCCTCTAGGATGTCTCCAGGTTTTGTGTGTCCTATGCCAACCGCAACTGTTGTGAAGTCCCAGAAGAGGACTATTTTATTTGTACCCAAATGGCTTCTTCTCCATTTAGTGGCTTGCCAAGTAAACTCCCTGTAGCATTGCATGAGAAAACAGTGTGAAGTCAGCTCAGACAGTGCATTTGGAAAACATGTTGCACAGTCATCCCCAAGGAATAAAATATAGCCATTCTTCATAATTTGTAAGCTGTAAGTACTCTAATTTTCTACAGTTGGGGAAAATTGATGACTTTATGTATCTGATGAGAATAAAACTTAGGATATTCATTAACAGACATTAACAGAAGTCTGCTAAAAACCATCACGACTGAACAGTGCAAGAAAATGCTAAGATCTTAGTAGCAACATCATACAGCCCAGAACCTCATTACACAACACAAATACTGTGACCAACTTTTGTGGGCAATGAGAATGACTCTATGAAGAATGTATACCCAAGTTCATTTTAATAATGACATATGTTCAAAATTAATAATTTATAAGAAATAAAATACAGTTTTGTCTTAATACCAACAGTATATAATGAATGTTCAAGGGAGAAAATCCAATTAGTTCAGAGTGACAAGCACCATCTCATTCATAAATGCTTCATCGTGGGAACCATACTCAAGAGCACAATATAACTTTGTAGAAGGATAAAATCTTTGCAATTCTAATGGGCCCTCTGAGAGAGAAATTAAATATTACCAGGAAATAGCTGCATGCAAATTAAATTTCAGCAGCTCAAGACCATGTACACTTCAGGAGAAGCATATCATTAGTTGTGCTAATCATTCTATAAGAAGAATGCTTAAATAATTAACTTTCTGTGATTTTTACTCAGGAGAAGATCTCAGAGTTTCAGTCACTAGATGTAGTGGGGAGAGTAAGACAGATGTTAAAAGTAGCCTGATCTCTTCAGGTATTCTTTGTTTCGGGAACATTGCTAAGCCTTTTCCTCTAAAGCTGCTGGACTTCATCACAGTCTGGACAGGCAAAGGGCAAAAAAAACTAAGGTGGAAATCTGGCATAACTGAAAATGCAGGCTTCTTGCTTATGTAATGAACAGGACCACAACCTCTTTTTTTTGACCATGAGCATTACACCCATCCAAAGCTGAGCAAGAACAAGGTTATCTTTTCCCAGAACTCAGAGATTTGAGTTTGGAGAGACACAGGCCTCCCTTGCAAGACCTGAAGGTGGGGAGGCATGGAGGGGGATGTCATCCTGGAAAACACAATTGGGGAAGAGAGGAGAAATTTTTGCATCAGGGCAGTAGAGCCCCTCTGGTACAAACACTCTGAAATCTTTTGCAAACATTAAAATAATGACTACAAAACCTGGATGCATGGAAAAATTGTGATAGTTGGGTAAAGAGAGTAACCATGCCATTATAACAATAACATAAAATATATATTTGTATATGACAGATGGAAAGGCACATAGAAAAATGAAAATAGTTTTATTTTTTGGAAAGTGGAATTATGGGAGAATTTTTTTCTTTTCTTTTGCTTACATTAATGCTGCTATAGTATTCTTTGTAATATTTTTTAATTTTATTGAGATATAATTGCCATATGGCATTGTGTACAGTATAATGACTTTGAGAAATGACTACCACAGTAACATTGTTAGAGTCTTGCTGAAACATTTGTCAAAATGAGTAGATTTTGTGAGGTTTAGTTTTTCTCTGCTTTAATTATTTAAAGTGAGGCTTCCACTACTTCCCTTTTAGATTTGAGGACTAATCTGTCCCTAAAGTTATCATTTTCTGAATAGTCAAAAATGTTACTTATGCAGAATGAAATCTGAAAGCCAAAGTTTGAAAGTAACTTGGACCCAGCTTAAGGAAGTTTTATTTTGGAATTTTACCATTCAGACTTGATTCATATCAAGAGAAAACTGTAGTTCATGTAGACACTTAATTCCAGTAATGTCATTTAGAAGATCCCTGAAGACAAGGTAATTTGTACAGTGTGATCAGAATTCATGAATGTCTATAATTCCTGAAGACAATGCTGTGTTTCTGACCATAAGTTGCAGAACAATCAGTTGAAAACAAGAAATTCCAGTTGATACATTGACTATTCGATCACAGCTACTGTTTGAATATAACCTACATTACTATGAAATGTCTTTCCCAGAGTAAGACACACTGTCCTCAGAAACACACTGAAAACTTGGGGCGCCTGGGTGGCTCAGTTGGTTAAGCGTCCGACTCTTGATTTCGGCTCAGGTCATGATCTCAGGGTGGTGAGACTGAGCCCCCCACATCAGGCTCCGTGCTCAGCGGGGAGTCTGCTTGAGATTCTCTCCCTCTTTCCCTCTCCCCCACCCATGTGCACACGCTCTCTCTCTCTTAAATAAACAAATCCTTAAAAATAAAAAAAGCAGCACACTGAAAACAGAAATCCAGTGCAAAATGAAGCTCTGATGAGGAGGAGGATTCCTGGGATGTCCTCTGCCAGGCAACAAATAGGACTGTGTGGGGCAGAACTACTTTCCCGGAAGCAAAGACACCAGTCGCAAGAGCCTCAACCAGAATTCTAGAGATACTGTACAGACCCCATTGCAGTGCATGGCCTATGTTGGATATCCAACAAATGTTAACTTCTTTTTTCTCCACTCCATTTCCAGTTATTGCCCCCCCACCACCACTGCCTCAAATACAGTATCTTTGAGGTTTCTGAGTTAACCACGGTGTTTGATAGACTAATCAAGAAGTAGGCTAACTGGACAAGCTGATACAATGCTTTCCTGGGCCCACGTGTTTAACTGTTAGGAGAGGAGTGCACTGTCAGCCTTCTGTGCAGGCATTGATTAGACTCGAAATACTTTAAGGGCTGGCCACCAGGCAGGACTCTCTGCCCCAAACTGTCAATGCCAACTGCCAGGCTTGACGCCCAAAATTGTTTTGCTAGAAATTCCAGTGTTTATAATATTATTCCCATCTTCAGGACACCTATTTTAAAATAACCCTGAGTTCTATCAACTCCACCTTTAAAGCATATCTTGAAACTGTCCACTTCTCTCCCTTTCCACCATTACCACCCTAGTCCAAGCAGCACAACCCCTCTCGCCTCAGCTATGGAAAGAGCCTCCGAAGAGCTGCCCTTTTTCTCCACTTTTCACAAGCCATTTGTCACATAGTCAAGGCATAATTCAAATAAGTCCCTTGCTTAAAGGCTTCCAGCAGCTTCCTCTGCATGTCTCAAGGGTTACAAAGCCCCTTAGAAGATCCAGCTCTACCTAGCTCTCTGATTTCATCTCCTACCACTTTGCCCACACTCACTCTTGCCCTTTCTCCTACTCAAATGTGATAGACAGCTCCCTTTTCTACCTGATATTCAGGGCTTCTCGGGCTAATGCTGTACCCTGCATACACATTCCCAGCTACTCTCTGCTCATACACGATTTTACTGCCTTTACAGTAGCTACCTCTATTTAAAATAATCAATTGCTTTGCTTCTTATGCCTTTAGGCAGGGGATTTATTTGAGTATGCCTTGACTTCTCTGTGGTGAATGGCTTCTGGAAAGTGTATAAGCTCTAGAATATGAGCCATATGAGAGTGGAAACCTTGCGGATCTTGTTCACTGCTCAATCTCTAGGGTCCTATGAGTGCCTGGAACATAACAGGTGCTCAGAAAGTCATTTCTGAATGCGTAATGGTATTGCCCAATTAGGTGGCCCTTTATTGGTTTTCAAAATTGACCTTTATGACTTCCTTGATGATGCTTCTTAAATAGCTCCTTCTTTGGAATGTGACACTGTGTTATACCAGTTCCTGGCTCCTGCCCTCTTTCTACTACTGATCCCTAATATCTCATCTTTCTCAAGGTCCTTTCTTTTCCTTTCTTTTCTGTCTGCATTCTCCCTCAGAGTCTCATTCATTCTCATTGTTTCAACCATCACCTTTGAAGAGAGTCCCCGTCTTCACATCTGTTCCCATTGATCTCTATCTGCATTTACTGAGAGTTTCTAATTGAACATGCCCATTATTAAAATACACTCTCATCCTCTGTAATACACCCTTCAAATTGAGACTTCCCCGTCTCTGTAAAATGACTCCACCATTATCCTAGCCACATTTGATCTCTCCTCCTCCCTCTCATCCAGCCCCCATATCCTATTAGTAAACAAACTCCCCCTCATTCCTTTGCAAAATCTCAGATTCCATCCCACACTCTCAAAGTGTTTTGCCATTACCTTACTGATGGGTCTGAACTTCTGAACTTATATAGGCTCATATTCTATCTCATAGGAAATCAGAATAGGACAGGAGCCATGTGACCATCTAACCAAACCCCCACACTTTACAGACAAGGAAAAGGAGGGCCAGCCTGGTTAACTACCATGGCTACCATGGTACTAGATGGAGAGTGCTGAGCACGGTGCCAGAACCAGAGCTCAACCTCCAGGATGGCACTCTCTCTATAATCTTTGGGAAATGGCCAAGGAGAGAGGAAGAGCTAGAGGGTCCTGAAAGAAAAGCACCAAGAGAGAAGATGAGTAAAGGACACTGAAGACACACACTTCTTTGACTTCCCAATTTTGCCTCATGCTGCCCCGAAGAAGGCTGTATCTTGAATGAGTCCTTGGAGTTAATAATGATTATTTGTCCTGAATACCTGCAATTGTCACTATTGGTCTGCCTCATGGGGGTGCCAGGTGCTATCAAGGCACTGATTTGATTTTCACCTACATAGTACAAATCAACTTTTCATTTTATCATAAGTTCAGGAACCATATGCCACTGTGACATTAAACAGTGAAGTCAGGCTCATCTCTTTCTTTAAGGAAAACTTTATTCGAAAACCCAGATATGATTAAGGGGAAAAATAAATTTGGAATGTATCAATAAATAGTCTTCTCTAAAATTTATTTCAGAGAATTTTGATCCATTTTAGAGTAATATAGTCACCCAGACCCTCTCAAATTCCGTGGTTGGTAGGATGGAGTATGTTCTGCTGTCAACATTGCTTTCCTCCACAGTCAATGATGATTGGTAAAAACCTGCTTAAAAGGTTCTGGGACCAGCCCAGAGAATGTATCTCTTCTGGCATTGCTGAGAAAGTGGTCTGGAGTGCACAGAAAATCAGGTGTTATTTTCCTTAGTTCTAAGGCCTTGATGTTCAAGTATTACGTGATTGAAGATAAATCCTGAATAGTTTAGAGCTCCATAGGAAAGACATAAATTTTATTCAAGCTTATTGGGAGCATCTTTGTTGTGGAGTGGTTCATGTTTTTCCTTCTGGTTACCTCAACTGAGATACAGTACTCAGGGAGTTAAGGTCATAAAGTTAAGTACCTATGTGGTCCCGTGGCTTCTCCTAACTTTCTTATGTCAGATAAATAAGATTAAAATGAGCATCAAGGACAGCCTTGAAGTAGACTCTAAATTTGCATTCCAAGAAAGATAGAGGTAATATTGAAATGTGCTTCAGGAGGGGGAGCGGGGGTCATACAAGGACAGTCTCATCCCCTGGATCTCGGTGATTACAGAGGTTTAAGAGCTCCCAGTTTACCAGTGAGGCTCAGGTCTTCTTTTAACACAAGCTGAGGGCTGCCTCCTGGAGTCATTTGCCAATTGCTGTCTCTGAAGGGAAGTGTCTGCTTTGTCCGACGCGAATGTGGGTTTAAGATCAGGGTTAGGAGCACAACCACAGGCTGTATCAGAAACAGATGGGACAAGAGCCCCGGGCTCATTCACAGCACAATGACACCTTCTACTTATCTTTCTTCCCTGCAGTTCTTAGCAGCCACCAGCCCAAGGCAACCAACATATACTGCCAGTCACCTCCACAGCCTTTCAGAGAAGTCAGGAGACCTTGAGGTTTTCAGTATATGGAGAAATGAAAAAATGCCTAAATAGGGTTACAGAAATGTTGGTACATTTTAAATATTTACATTTAACCAATTGCTGCTTTTAATGTACACACATACATACACACAAAGCTCTTACACACACACACCACCACAAAAAAAGGGAATTACAGAATTTATGAAACTAGTGCACTGTGGGTGGTGTAGTCCAGATAATGGGACACAAGTTTAACGTGATCCAATGGGTACTGTCTTCTTTCAGTCCTCTCAGTGTAACTCTGGACGTCCTATTCATGTCCACAATTGAGACCCTTCCTGACTGGGAAGCCCAGGCCAGACGGCCCTCTCAGTCCCCCTGCGATGGGTACTGTCCTCCTCTCCCAAATGTTCCTAATTAAAAATCTTTCCTTGACCATAAGCCAATCACACCACCTGCTCCAACCTACCGTGATGTTATAAAAGAGGCAAAAAGACAATTTGCAAGGAACCAAAAGGAATTTCGGATGTAAGTTGGTGCCATACTCTTGTTAAATAGAAAATCACAAACTCTTTTTGAGCTGGAAGTAATCATAGAATTCATCTACAGTGAGCTCCTTATTTTACCAGTGAGGAGAGTCACTTCTGAGTGTCTAACAGACTTGGAGATTCTTTTCTGGTAAGTGTCAAGGATGCATGTTGGAGCCGTGGAGCCATGGCAGGTGTCAGGGACTGAAGGAAGAAAGCAAGCCTTGCTGCGCTGTGGTTGGGGGGATGCGCCCCAGCATGGAAAGCCCAGAAGAGAGCTCCAGGGACTAGAGACTGGAGTTCTGTTTATTTACAAAGAGCCCTGGAAGAACAGAAAGGTGTGTTTGCAGCATGAGTTCCCCGGAGCTGGAGTGGCAGTTGGGGCGGCATTGAGGAAAGCACAATCAAATACAGCAAAGAGGGGGAAATGGAAGAACAGCCAGGCAGGTCTTATCCAGCAGGCAGGACAAAAGTTTGAGCCTCTGCTTTCCAAGGGTGCCCATTCCCTTCCCACCTTCCTCTAGCCCCCCTAACCCCCAGCACACATGCCCACGCACACACAGCCCTTAGATTTCCTGTGCCTGGTTGGAAGAACAGGGGTGGACACTTGGTGAGAGGGCCCCTATGGAAGCAGCAAGGCGGAGTCCAAACCATACCCAGGTATCACGGGTGATGTCTTTGGTATGTATTTATAGGAGGGGATGTTCTGGGGGATTCCTCACACCAAGTAGTGCGTAGGGAGGGGATGCTGAAGAATTGGGTTTGTAAAGGACTTTCACTGACATGAAGTCAGAGAATTGTTAATTTATTCTTTCCCAATTAGAAATCCTGCTTTATTTTAAAATGTAATTTGAAATTTTGATTTTTATAGAGAAAAGCACAGAATTAATGAAGAAATAAAACTCCTAAAACAGCGGCAGGAAAGAATTGACAAGGAGCTTGACAGGTTTGTTCCTTATTCAACTTTGTAGTGATTAAAAACATTTTAACTGAGGGGCGCCTGGGTGGCTCAGTCAGTTAAGCTTCCGACTCTTGGTTTTGGCTCAGGTCATGATCTCGCGGTTGTGGGATTGAGCCCCATGTCGGGCTCTGAGCTCAGTGCAGAGTTTGCTTCAGATTCTCTCTCCCTCTCCCTCCCACTCATTCTCTCATTCTCTCAAATAAATAAATAATCTAGGGGCACCCAGGTGGCTCAGTCAGTTAAGCAGCTGCCTTCAGCTCGGGTCATGATCCTGGGGTCCTGGGATCGAGCCCCACATCGGGCTCCCTGCTCAGCAGGGAGTCTGCTTCTCCCTCTCCTGCTCCCCCTGCTGTGCTGTCAAATAAATAAATAAAATCTTTTAAAAAATAAATTAAAAATCTGTTTTAAAAAACCATAAAACATTTTAATTGAACAAATGTGTTACATAAAACTACAATGGGTTTATTATGTAAACATACATCAACTCAGATATCTGCAAAGAAATTTTCTACTCAACAGTCCATCTGGAATAACCTTTTGACCTTCTTTGTCCACAGAACCACTTACTCTGCTAATTTAATTAATTGCTAAACATCATCATCATCTCCTTTAACTCTTCAGCTTTAGGACTTAAGCTGAAGGCTTTTTATAAATAAATAAATAAATAAATAAATAAATAATAAATAAATAAATAAATAACAAATAAAAAATAAATAAACCTGTAACCCTGCCCTGCCCTAGGGAAGATGTAAACTAGAAAAACAACCTATTTAGCTGGTCTCCCTTGGGCTAGTTCTTTGTTCCCTTTCTGCCCCTACACACACAAACACTTTTTGGGCACATTTAATTTGTTTATTTTACAAATTAGAGTATAAAAAGGAAAACTATAAAGTATTGAGACTAACCTACTTCTAGCATACCCACATGCACAAGAATGTGTCAGATGAGCACAGCCCTTCCGACGGGCGCCTTGCAAGACAACAAGCTGTGTGCCATTCATCTTCTAATTACTATTTTGGAACTTAAAAAGCTAGTTTCCTATAGAGCTGTCAAATCACTATGTTGTACAACTGAATCTAATGTAACATTATACAGATGCTATACTTCAGTTTAAAAAAAAAAAAAAAAACGTTTCTGGGCTCCTAGCTGGCTCAGTCAGTGAAACATGCAACTTTTGATTTTGGGGTTGTGAGTTTGAGCCCCACATTGGGTGTAGAGATTACTTAAAAATAAAATTTTTAAAAATAAATAAAATAAAAATTTTAAAGTTAGTTTCCCAGTCACATGAGAAAATCCAATCCATTACTTTAGAATATTATCTCACTTTTTACCAAATATCACCCAAATTTCCCCTTCAGAATGCCCACATAAAATCTGATTCCCGGGGAGCCTGGATGGCTCCAGTCAGTTAAGTGTCCTCGACTCTTGGTTTCCGCTCAGATCATGATCTCAGGGTCTTGAGATCAAGCTCCACATCGGGCCCCATGCTGGACATGGAGCCTACTTGGGATTCTCTCTCCTCCTCCTTCTGCCCCTTTCCATTTCCCCCGCCCCCACACTCTCTCTCTCAAAAAAGAAAAAAAGGAAGGAAGGAAGGAAGAAAGAGAGAGAGAGAAAGAAAGAGAGAGAGAAAGAAAAAGCGAAAGAAAGAAGAAAGAAAGAAAGAGAAAGAAAGAAAGAAAGAAAGAAAGAAAGAAAGAAAGAAAGAAAAGAAAGAAAGAAAGAAAGAAAGAAAGAAAGAAAGAAAGAAAGAAAGAAAGAAAGAAAGAAAGAAAGAAAGAAAGAAAGAAAAAGAAAAAAAGAAAGATAGATCTAGTTCCAGGTGACTTTTACAAGTTCCCCCAAATTAAATCTATATGGGACAGGATTTCTCATCACTGAGGATGTAACAGAAGAATGTAGGACAGTCAGAGCAATTTGCAAGAAGCACTCAAATATGTTTCATGCAATGGGACATTGTTAGAGAAAATAAAGGGAAAATATTCATATATATAAATCTCATGTGCCTGTTAAATCTATAGGCACAGCATACACATTTTTATCTGTAATCTTCAAAAAAGAGATACTCATGGAGAGGAAAGGAAAGGTAAGCAGGAAGATGGGGGTTAGGTAGTGGTGGTGGCTACAGCCACTGAATTGTACACTTTAAAAGGGTGAATTTTATGGTATGATACATATGTCAATAACACTGTTATTTTAAAAAAGACAAGACGGGCACTGTAAATTAAAAGGTGAGTCAGAAGATGGCTTTATTTTAACGAAGTGAGATGAACCAGAGTTCATCTCAAGGAGATTCTAAGAGGGTGTTACCGAGAAAGGGCATCAGGAATATTTTGGAGTGTGTTTAAATAGGACTATGAGAAAGAGACCCAGACTGGGAGAGCCAGATTTGAGAAAAACCGGAGAAGAGAGCCCCAGAGGGTAATCCTAAGTGAGGGAAAAAGCCAGTGGAGGAGATGAAATGGGCAGAGATAAAGCAGAAAATGAGTGAGGGGCATTTGTGGGTGGCAGAGCACTAACGCAGGAGGCCCTTAAGAGCTAGGCCTACTGCACCCTGAGGGGTGCCTGACACTAAATGCTAAAGAAACCGAGAGAGGCGGCCTTGCAGGGTGGCTAATCTAAACTTTATGCTTTAGCAACGTATATTTGGAATTTTCAGAAATGTTTACTTCCTACAAATTCCATGGAGGAAAAATAATTTTAAAATGTCTCACTTGAAAATTGCCAGTGAAATTAATAGCCATACATCCTTTTTTTCATTTTTGTTTCTCTTGCTAATGTTTCTCCCTCATCCCCAGTTATTACCCATCCTAGCTTTTGCCTACCCCTGCCTCTCCCCTCATCCACAGATCTCTGGAAAGTTTTCTGCTGCCTCCTGAATTCAGCTCTCCAACTCCTTCCTAAATATTTCTTGAATGAGTACTCGGTGACAAAAATCAGGATAGATTCCTGGATTCCTGCGTCCCCGAGCTTCCAGCCTTGTCCGTCTCTTTCCCCCCAGATCTTTCCCCTGCCGGCCCCTTGTACTCTTCTGTCCGCATGGACACTCCTTAAAGTCTGCACCAGAGCCGGGCAAGCGAAATCAGTTCAGCAAATTCTGTGCTCACTCTCCTCACTGAAGAGAATGCTTCACTCCGGTGGTTGAATTGAAGGCTCGAGTCACACTGCTTGGGTTCAAATCCTGTATTACTTGCTAGCTATAGGACTCTGGGCAGGTTAATTAACCTATCTGAGCCTTTTTCCTCATTTATAATACTGGATAATAGTAGTACCAACTTGATAAGATTGTTGTAAGGACAATTGAATGAATATATGTAAACTGCTGGTAAATGCCCAGCATATTAAATTTTGTGTAAATGTTAGCTCTTAGTTGGTGTCAGTATAAAAACAATTGGTTTGGCTACTGACTTTTTTTTTTTTAATTTTTTGATTAGACTCCAGGCAAAGGCTACCAAAAAACCTTACGAAGTTAAGAATGACTTCGAGAATTTCCTCCATAAACTGGTATGTTTCCTTTTTAGATAATTGAGAATTCTCTCTGTAGCTTCTCTTATATGGACTGGACATTTAATAAGCAATATATGGTTTCACATCCAAGTCACAGTGGCAAGGTAGAATACACTATTGTCATTTACATCCACGTGTACATTTAAGATAATCTGTTTTTCATAGTAGTGACAACCTCATGCCCACTTACCCTCATCCCTTGCTTCTGACCATGGGCAGTTTATGCACCTGAAAACCTCCAAATGTGGTCAAAATTTCAAACTAATAGAAAATTATCAGTGTGTGAAGTCATATTTTATGTTCTGTTATTTCAGCAAAAAATATATTGGATTCTAATGACCGTGTTGGCTGAGTGGTCCCTGCAGAAATTAGAAGGTTCTAAACAGGACTCAAATGAGAGAGAGGAAGAGAAGAAAGGAGCCTGCTCCGTCTTTCCAGTTTTCTCTGTCCCCTCCTCATGCTCCTCCTTAACTTCTGGGCAGTTCTGTTAAATCTGAAGTTTCTTCGTCCCTTCCAGCAGGCAAAAACATGTAGAGAAAAAGGTGCAATAAATGTGGGGGTTGGGAAATGTGAGGTCAGAAACAGGAGAGAGCTTTTTATTTTTAGCGTGTCTCTAGAACGATCCTCATTGGTTACTGCTGTGATGTCAAAAGCCGAGGTTAAATAATCTAATCAAATTCCCATCTGAGCCAAAAGGTGAGAGAAGGGAGTAAAACACTTGGGTATTTAATATTAAACAAATAGGACTATTCTTCACTTCTACACAAAAAAAATTCTTTCTCCCATTCTTCTTGGTCTCCCTTCACTACTACTACAGACATGGGTACAATTATTTCTGAGGTATAAGAAAACCACTGTGCCAGTGTGCTGGTGGAAGGCAAGTGACCTCAGCAGGTACGTGGTACACGGCCTGAGTGTCAGGGAAGGTACAGGTTGTGGAAACCTGTAGCACACCGAAGGGCCCACGCCTCATCCAAACAAAGCTATACCGCAGCTCTAGTTCACACCCCCCACCTCCCAGGAGTGGAGGCCAGCGGAGAAGCAGATCTTCCACCATCAGGAATCCAGGTTCTTCTATAGAATTCCTGATTAGAACCCCACATTTGTCAATACTCTGGGGGCCAAACTAAATGTATCTGCAGACCAGATGTGGCCCGTGGGCTGCTGGGTTTGTAACCCCTCCTCTAAATGCTGGACTTGGAGCTCTTCAAAAGCTACCTCCAGCCAGTATAACCTACCTTCTCCACCGTATCCCAGGGCAAACTCCTCACCCCCCTGAACCTTCTGAACACCCCACATTTGCTCCTAGTCATATACTCACCCATCTGCAGCGCCTACTCCCCAGCTTTCAATTTCTACTCATCCTTTAGGGCCCTGCTCAAATTCCATCTTCTTCATGAAGCTTTTTTCCAGTTGTCCTAGCCCCAACCTTCCCAGAAAAGTTTGAGATCTCTCACAACTTCTAGAATAACAGTGATGATTTGATTGAAAAACAGTTCTTTTCTTCAAGCCAGACATTGAGACAAATAGAGAGTAGACCCCTGGCTCAGAACAACTGCGTCCTCCAAAGCAGAGGGCACAATGGAAATTTTTACTCACCTGTTGCAAGAAGGAATCTCATGGTGAAAAATTTAAATAGAATAGCAAAGCAATGGAAAGTACCACATTTTTTGTTTTTTGGGTTTGGGGTTTTTTTTTTTACAGTAATCCAGGTATCTTTAAATAATTATGTACCAACCACAGATCTTCTGTGGAAAATGGAAAGGTATTTAAAAACAAGGAAATACAATCTGGGGTGCCTGGATAGCTCAGTCTGTTAAGAGTCAGCCTTTGACTCAGGTCATGATCCTGGGATCCGGGAATTCCTCACTTCTCCCTCTCCTTCTGCCCGTCCTCACCCCCACCCCAGCTTGTGCTCGCTGTCTCTCTCGCTGTCTCTCGCTCTCTCTCAAACAAATAAATTTGAAAATTTTAAAAAACAAAAACAAAGAATTATTTAAAATCAATTCAGATTTTGGATTATTGGATGTTATAAAACTCAAAATCCTTTCAACAAATTTGACTTAAGCTTTCTCAAGTGTTTACCTTTCTTTAAAGAATGAAAATGCACCAGGAGTTTGTTTTAGAAGAATGGGTTTCCTAGTACTTTATATGACTGCTGTCCTTTGAGAAATACTAGAACCAGCTTTGCCTTAGCCTCTCTGAAACTGAGATTCAAAATGATGATGTCCAGTCTTTAAGCTGTACATTAACAAGCAAAACAATCATAGAATAATACAAAATTGTGGTAATTTTCTGGATAATTCATACCATAAGACTGCTGCTGCCTCAATTATCTGATAATATCAGCAAAATGTTTTTTGGTCTAAATCTTCCTATAATTCAGGAAGGCACTCTTGCAAGAAAGCCATTCACTTACCATCACCACATTACACATCACCACAAACACTTCTGGCCACTTTTTTTTTCCTGACCACTTTTGATAAACATATACAGGACTCACCAACACCCCTGCCCAATCCCAGAACCCACTCTTACCCAAAGGCCTGCACACCCGTCCTCCACTGCACACCATGGTCCACATATACATACAAGAGCAGCTAGACACACAACAGACGGTTGCAGGCCCGGGTGCAGTTTCCTAGGCCGGTAAACATGCCTTCTGGATCAGAGCAGTTAAGTTATAAGTTAAGATCAGATCTTAACTTTTAAGAAAAGTTGGCATAGAGTGGGAAGAAAGTAAATTCAATGAACAAATTGAATTATCTGAATTATCATCCAGATAATTCTCCATTTCAGTGTGAATAGAGATAAAGACGGAAAGCGTCTTTTATCTAAGTTTCTCTATTAAGTGATAGAGAAAGCTCAGGGCCAAAAGAACTGAAAGTGATTATTTATGTGATAGCACATAGTTTTTAAAAGTAAATGAGCCTAAATCCATCTTTGCTTTAAAAAAAAAAAAGTGATTCTTCTGATCTTGATAATTGGTGTAACCTCACATTCAAGTATCCGGGAAAATTTATGAATCTTTAATAACGTATTATTTTAATAGCATTCTGAAGCTCGAGCCAAGAAAGAGTTTCTGGCATCACTCTCATCATCATCATCAACAGAAGACTACAACTATGAAGAAGAGGAAAGTCCAGAGAAACCAGAAATGAACTGTGTTTAAGAACATGGCATACAATGCAATTGTATCCTTTTAATTGTAGCAGTATGTTTAATTCAACGCCAATCCATGGGGTCAGTATTGAATGTCTTTTATCATTCATCTTTAAAAATCCTGAAATCAGTAAATCTCAGTAAATCATTCTTAAGGGAACTGTCCAAGCATAACTTTGGCTTTTATTGGTAGAAACATATTTTAAAATGGAAAAATAATCATTATGAAGCATAGAGAGCTTTCAACCATTTCTTTGGAAATACATCTTGATAATAGCAACTGTTCATCATAATACAAAACAGAAAGAGGATTAATTTACTGTGGCATAAGAAGTTCTGCCAGTTCCTAAATGCCCTAAATAGTTTCTCTGAGATTTTCTACATTGTTTGGGCCTCAAGGAAAACCAAAGCCCCGCCTCCAGGTTTGGTAGCAAACAAACTCTGCTTCTCAGATGTTACGTTTCGGTCGCTCCTCTGGTAATAAGCTTCGAGCACGTTTGCTAGGAAGCTGGTCAGCTTGTCAGCAGGTACTAGTGATACTGTGCAGCCTCCCCATCCTGCTCCAGTGAGTCGTGACCCTTGAGCCCCAAACTTCCTAAAACAATGAGAAAAAAAACACACATTAGAACCCGTAAATGAAAATGAGAGTGGTTTGCCTGGTGCGTAGAGAGAACACACAGCCTACTCAAGTTCTAAGAAGAGAATATGTGTGGGTTTCTTTGTGGGGGAGGGGGAGGGTAGTTCAGTGTGGCCAAACACTTTAGGACATGAAGAAATTTACAGTGTTTCAGAAGGTGACTGGGAATTTAATTGTATCTAAAACTAGGCCATGATTCTGGCTCCAAGCAGTAAAAGTTAGCAGTACTATCTGGTGAGAGCTGACAATAACCCACTATATAGTCTTGATCCCATAAAGTCACCAATTAAGCAGTTGTATATAGCAAGCTTGCAGGCGATCAAGAGGAGGCAACAGGTATGATCAACATTATGAGTCAAAAGGTGGCTCCAAATGAGGTCAAATCCAAATTTAAAGTGCAAATCTTATATAAGTGAGGACTTCCTCCAGTGGCTGTTTAAGGTGTGTTCTTAAGGCTTGGCTATTCCACATAAAAGAATCCGTCCCCTAGAACAGACAGCCTAGATTTGTGCTGAATAAATTTATCCACAAAGAACATGTTATTAAACTCTAGATCAGTTTGTCTGTTTAATCTCTAATGGGAAGTTATGCAGACCTTTCCACAAAAAGGACAGTGACCTCTACAGGTCCACATGCATCTTCCCTGCACCTTTGGGAGCTGGTCTAACGACTGGACTCAGAATTTACCATTAGCCAAACTGTGTGATCAGGATGGAAACCCAAACCATCAACCAGGCACAGTTTCAAACCTAAGATCTGTACCAAAGTGAGAGGCCCTACACAAAGCACAAGGGTCCCCCATCTTTAAAAGATGTAATTTATCCTGATAATAAAAGTTAACATGTACTTCTAATTCTTCCTAATAAAATTTACTCCAAATTCATAGCAGATTAAAAACTCCATAATTAGTTTAGCACAATTTTGTCCCCCTTTTTCCATCTAAATGAGCTACTTTACTTCCTGGAAAATATCAATAGAATATTAACCCTCCTCTAGGACATCAGATTTATGGCACACCAGTAATTCATTTTCCCCTCAATGATTTTTTCAGTTGATTCCTTTTCATCATCTGTTTTATTAATTAAAGTTTATTTTTCAAGTGAAAATAGATGTTTAAGGAAGAAAACAAGATGCTTGCAAATAATAAAGATTACTCATCTCCTGCTGTCCCTCAGACATTCAGCTTATAGCCCAGTAGCTGAACTGAGCCTGGATTCCTATCATCCAGGCTGAAAAGTTTCTCTGACTGTGGGATTCTAGGAGATTCTAGGATAATCCTGAATTCCCAGGCTGGCAAAGGGTCATTCTGCAACTTAGTGATTTGAAAGAAAAAACAACAAAAAAAAATAAGTTGTGATATGCAGTCACATCAGACTATCTTTCCCATGGAAGATGCTGAAATAAAAAAGGAGGTGTCGCTGAGGCATCTCTGGAAGACCCTAACATCAGGGCATCAAAGCCATCCGGGGCATAGTCTAGAGAACAACAGGGTGCCATCCTACGTGATTCTCTAAGATCCAAGCTCTGCCATTGTGCTGGACTCAAACCAACCAGGTCCTTTATGGTCTTCAATGGACTTCCAGACATATTTTCTTATGCTTTCTCATTTGAACAGTTTCTGAAAGCTGTGGTTTCAAAACTGAACCTGAAGCAAACTGAGTGTTGTTTCTAACTGGCTGCAAAACCCATAGGAATTGTGCCAAAGGGCTTATTTTCCTCAGTATCCTGCCAGTCTCCAGAAAGCAGAAGCTAGAAGTCTTTCTGGGTAAATATATTCACTTCCGAGTCTCCAGAAGTGCTCTGTCGCCACCCTGCCTGCTGCAGATGGAAATGGATGAGGCTGCATCAGCCACATGATCTGAAATCATCAGGGCTCCAATTTCCCAAACAGAAAATGATAAATGCTATTATAAATAGCCTTCTGCCCCTGAGTCAATGGCACTTGTGGTCACAAATCGGGGGGCTGCCCCAGTAGCTGCTCAGCAGCCTGCCCGGCTATATACACTGACAAAGGGCAGAAAGGTCCTGTCTGCAGTGTTCCAAACTGGTCCTTAATATGTATGCCCTTTGGCATATGCCATAGAAATTCAGAGAGAAATCCAGAAGTTAGGAGACCAGTATAAACTTCATATTAAGAAAGAAGAGTGGGTGAGCCATGTTTTTCCTGTGAGAACACTTAAGACATTAAAAATACAGATCCTTGGAGGGCGGAGCAAGATGGCGGGGGAGTAGGAGACCTGGATTTCATCTGGTCTCAGGAATTCAGCTGAATAGGGATCAAACCATTCTGAACACCTACGAACTCAACAGGAGATCGAAGAGGAGAGTAGCAACAACTCTCTGAACAGAAAAATGACCACTTTCTGGAAGGTAGGACGTGCGGAGAAGTGAATCCGAGGCGATATTCGGGAGGATAGATGGCGGGGGAGGGGGCCTCCGTCGGCCGCTTCTGGCAAGTGATAGAGCCGCGGAGCACAAAATTGGAACTTTTAGAAGTCGGTTCCGCTGAGGGACGTCACTCCAGTGGCTAAGCGGGAGGTGGAAACCTCGCGGTACAGTGTGTACTCAGGACCCTCGGGGTCACAGAAAGACTGGGGGTACCTGAGTGCAGCAGAGCTCCCAGGTATCGGAGCGGGGAAGCCGGCTGCAGAGATGGAGCCGAGGCACGGGGTCTCAGCTCGGGGTTGCCATAAACTGTGATCCCGGCCCACTCGGGCAACTGCGCCTCCAGCAGGGACCCAGCAAGCAACAGAGCCGGGGAGACTCCCCTCCCTCCCACAGGAGAAGCGGCGCGGGAGCGCATCACAGGGATCTGCTGGGTTTGGAGACTCCACGTGGGGTCGGGTGCCAGAGACAGAAACGCTTGGTCACAGGCCGGGTGAGCACGGAGTGCGGCCGGAGATCGGGGACACGGGAGTGATTGACTGCTCTTCTCTGGGGGCACACTGAGGAGCGGGGCCCCGAGTTCTCAGCTCCTCCGGGCAGAGAGTGGGAGGCCACCATTTTCACCCTGGTCCTCCAAAGCTGTGACAAGAGCTTGCAGGAACAAAAGCTCCTGAGAGCAAACCGGAGCAGCTTGCTTAGCCCAGACCGACAAGGGCGGGGCACTTCTGCCTCCGGCAAAGACATTTGGGACCCACAGCAACAGGTCCCTCCCCCAGAAGATCAGCACGAACAGCCAGCAAGCCAAGACCAAGTTTACCGATCAAGGAGAACAGGAGAACTCCAGCGCTAGGGGAATACTGCATATAGAATTCATGACTTTTTTACAATGATTCATTAGTTTTTCAAAGTTAATTTTTTAACTGTTTTTTGGGTTTTTTTTTTAATTTTTCTTTTTCCCTTTTTCAACCAATATCTTATCAATCACTTTTTAAAAAAAACATTTTTGATTTTTGATTTTTGTTGTCATATTTTATCCCTTCATAGTAGCTACCCTTATTTTTGGCATATATATATATATATAAGTTCTTCTCTCTTTAAAATTTTGATATACAGTTTCTTCTAACAGATCAAAATATACCCTAAATCACTAGTGTATGGCTTTGTTCTAGTCTCCTGCCTGATCACAGTCTCTCCCATTTTTTTTTCTTTTTTTTCTTTTTTTAAAATCTTACTTCTTTCAAACAACTTCTTATCAATTCCGTATATAAAACCTTTTATAAGTTTCATCTTTACAGTCATCTTCCATCCTTTCATTGTATCAACCCTTATTCTGTACATATATAAGTCTTTCTTCCTTTAAACTTTTAGGAGGCACTTTCTTCTAACTGACCAAAATACACCAAAAATCTAGTGTGTGGCACTGATCTATGCACTAGCCTGATCATATTTGATCATATTCTGTTTTTGTTTTGTTTTGTTCTGTTTTTGTTTGTTTTTATCTTTTTCTTTTTCTTTTTTCTTTCTTTCCCTTTCTTTTCCCCTGGTTTCAGGACTTTTCTGATTTGTATACAGTATATTTACTGGGGACGTTGTTAACCTGTTAGCATTTTGTTCTCTCATTTATCTGTTCTCCTCTGGACAAAATGACAAAATGAAAAAAATCATCTCAGCAAAAAGAACAAGAGGTAGTACCGTCTGCCAGGGACCTACTCAATACTGACATTAGTACAATGTCGGACCTAGAGTTCAAAATCATGCCTTTAAAGATACTAGCTGGGCTTGAAAAAAGCGTGGAAGTTATTAGAGAAACGCTTTCTGGAGAAATAAAAGAACTAAAATCTAACCAAGTCGAAATCAAAAAGGTTATTAATGAGGTGCAATCAAAAATGAGGGCACTAACTGCTAGGATAAATGAGGCAGAAGAGAGAATCAGCGATATAGAAGACCAAATGATGGAAAATAAACAGGCTGAGAAAAAGAGAGAAAAACAACTACAGGATCACGAGGGCAGAATTCGAGAGATAAGCGATACGATAAGACGAAACAACATTAGAATAATTGGGATCCCAGAAGAAGAAGAAAGGGAGAGAGGGGCAGAAGGAATATTGGAGCAAATTATAGCAGAGAACTTCCCTAATGTGGGGAAGGAAACAGGCATCAAAATCCAGGAGGCACAGAGAACACCTCTCAAAATCAATAAAAATAGGTCAACACCCCGATATCTAATAGTAAAACTTACAAGTCTCAGAGACAAAGAGAAAATCCTGAAAGCAGCTCGGGAGAAGAGATATGTAACCTACAATGGTAGAAACATTAGACTGGCAACAGACCTATCCACAGAGACCTGGCAGGCCAGAAAGACTGGCATGATATCTTCAGAGCACTAAACGAGAAAAATATGCAGCCAAGAATACTATATCCAGCTAGGCTGTCACTGAAAATAGAAGGAGAGGTAAAAAGCTTCAGGACAAACAAAAACTGAAGGAATTTGCAAACACGAAATGAGCCCTACAAGAAATATTGAAAGGGATCCTCTAAGCAAAGAGAGAGCCTAAAAGCAGCATAGACCAGAAAGGAATACAGACAATATACAGTAACAGTCACCTTACAGGCAATACAATGGCACAAAATTCGTATCTTTCAATAGTTACCCTGAATGTAAATGGGCTAAATGCCCCAATCAAAAGACACAGGGTATCAGATTGGATTAAAAAACAAGACCCATCGATATGCTGTCTGCAAGAGACTCATTTTAGACCCAAAGACACCCTCAGACTGAAAGTGAGGGGGTGAAAAACCATTTACCATGCTAATGGACACCAAAAGAAAGCTGGGGTGGCAATCCTTATATCAGACAAATTAGATTTTAAAACAAAGACTGTAATAAGAGAAGAGGAAGGACACTATATCCTACTTAAAGGGTCTATCCAACAAGATGATCTAACAATTGTAAATATCTATGCCCCGAACATGGGAGCAGCCACTTTTATAAGGCAATTAATTACAAAAGCAAAGAAACACATTGACAACAATACAACAATAGTGGGGGACTTTAACACCCCCCTGACTGAAATGGACACATCATCTAAGCAAAAGATCAACAAGGAAATAAAGACTTTAAATGAAACACTGGACCAAATGGACTTCACAGACATATACAGAACATTCCATCCCAAAGCAATGGAATACACATTCTTCTCTAGTGCCCATGGAACATTCTCCAGAATTGATCACATCCTAGGTCACAAATCAGGTCTCAACCGGTACCAAAAGATTGGGATCATTCCCTGCATATTTTCAGACCACAGTGCTTTGAAACTAGAACTCAATCACAAGAGGAAAGTCGGAAAGAACTCAAATACATGGAGGCTAAAGACCATCCTACTGAAGAATGAATGGGTCAACCAGGAAATTCAAGAATTAAAAAAATTCATGGAAACCAATGAAAATGAAAACACAACTGTTCAAAATCTTTGGGATACAGCAAAGGCAGTCCTAAGAGGAAAGTATATAGCAATACAAGACTTTCTCAAGAAACAAGAAAGGTCTCAAATACACAACTGAACCCTACACCTAAAGGAGCTGGAGAAAGAACAGCAAATAAAGCCTAAACCCAGCGGGAGAAGAGAAATAATGAAGATCAGAGCAGAAATCAATGAAATAGAAACCAAAAGAACACTAAAACAGATCCATGAAACTAGGAGCAGGTTATTTGAAAGAATTAACAAGATTGATAAACCCCTGGCCAGACTGATCAAAAAGAAAAGAGAAATGACCCAAATCAACAAAATCATGAATGAAAGAGGAGAGATCACAACCAACACCAAAGACATACAAAAAATTATAAGACATATTATGAGCAACTATATGCCAGCAAATTAGATAACATGGAAGAAATGGGTGCATTCCTAGAGATGTATCAACTACCAAAACTGAACCAGGAAGAAATAGAAAACCTGAACAGACCTATAACCACTAAGGAAATTGAAGCAGTCATCAAAAATCTCCCAACAAACAAAAGCCCAGAGCCAGATGGCTTCCCAGGGGAATTCTACCAGACATTTAAAGAAGAATTAATACCTATTCTCCTGAAACTGTTCCAAAAAATAGAAATGGAAGGAAAACTTCCAAACTCATTTTATGAGGCCACCATTACCTTGACCCCAAACCCAGACAAAGACCCCATCAAAAAGGAGAATTACAGACCAATATCCTTGATGAACATGGATGCAAAAATTCTCACCAAAATACTAGCCAATAGGATCCAACAGTACATTAAAAGGATTATTCACCATGACCAAGTGGGATTTATCCCTGGGTGTAAGTTTGGTTCAACAACCACAAATCAATCAACGTGATTAAATACATTAACAAAAAAAAGAACAAGAGTCATATGATCCTCTCAATAGACGCAGAAAAAGCATTTGACAAAGTACAGCATCCTTTCTTGATCAAAACTCTTCAGAGTATAGGGATAGAGGGTACATACCTCAATATCATAAAAGCCATCTATGAAAAACCTACAGCGAATATCATTCTCAATGGGGAAAAGCTGAGAGCTTTCCCCCTAAGGTCAGGAACGCAGCATGGATGTCCTCTCTCACCACTGCTATTCAACATAGTATTAGAAGTCCTAGCCACAGCAAACAGGCAACAAAAAGAAATCAAAGGCATCCAAATCGGCAAAGAGGAAGTCAAACTCTCACTCTTTGCAGATGATATGACCCTGTATGTGGAAAACCCAAAAGACTCCACCCCAAATGCTAGAACTCATACAGGAATTCAGTAAAGTGGCAGGCTATAAAATCAATGCACAGAAATCAGTGGCATTCCTATACACCAACAACAAGACAGAAGAGAGACAAATCAAGGAGTCGATCCCATTTACAATTGCACCCAAAACCATAAGATACTTAGCAATAAATTTAACCAAAGAGGCAATGGATCTGTACTCAGAAAACTATAAAATACTCATGAAAGAAATTGAAGAAGACACAAAGAAATGGAAAAACGTTCCATGCTCATGGATTGGAAGAACAAACATTGTGAAGATGTCAATGCTACCTAGAGCAATCTACACATTCAATGCAATCCCCATCAAAATACCATCCACTTTTTTCAAAGAAATGGAACAAATAATCCTAAAATTTGTATGGAACGAGAAGAGACCCCGAATAGCCAGAGGAATATTGAAAAGGAAAAGCAAAGCTGGCGGCATCCCAATTCCGGACTTCCAGCTCTATTACAAAGCTGTCATCATCAAGACAGTATGGTACTGGCACAAAAACAGACACATAGATCAGTGGAACAGAAGAGAGAGCCCAGAAATGGACCCTCAACTCTATGGTCAACTAATCTTTGACAAAGCGGGAAAGAATGTCCAATGGAAAAAAAGACAGTCTCTTCAACAAATGGTGTTGGGAAAATTGGACAGCCACATGCAGAAGAATGAAACTAGACCATTTCCTTACACCACACACAAAAATAGACTCCAAATGGTTGAAAGACCTAAACGTGAGACAGGAGTCCATCTAAATCCTAAAGGAGAACACAACCTCTTCGACCTCAGCCGCAGCAACTTCTTCCTGGAAACATCGCCAAAGGCAAGGGAAGCCAGGGCAAAAATGAACTATTGGGACTTCATCAAGATAAAAAGCTTTTGCACAGCAAAAGAAACAGTCCACAAAACCAAAAGACAACCGATAGAATGGGAGAAAATATTTGCAAATGACATATCAGATAAAGGGCTAGTATCCAAAATCTATAAAGAACTTATCAAACTCAACACCCAAAGAACAAATAATCCAATCAAGAAATGGGCAGAAGACATGAACAGACATTTTTCCAAAGAAGACATCCAAACGGCCAACAGACACATGAAAAAGTGCTCAACATCGGCCGGCATCAGGGAAATCCAAATCAAAACCTCGATGAGATACCACCTCACACCCGTCAGAATGGCTAGAATTAACAAGTCAGGAAACGACAGATGTTGGCGGGGATGCGGAGAAAGGGGAACCCTCCTACACTGTTGGTCGGAATGCAAGCTGGTGCAACTACTCTGGAAAACAGTATGGAGGTTCCTCAAACAGCTGAAAATAGAGCTACCATATGATCCAGCAATTGCACTACTGGGTATTTACCACAAAGATACAAATGTAGGGATCCGAAGGGATATGTGCACCCCAATGTTTATAGCAGCAATGTCCACAATAGCCAAACTGTGGAAAGAGCCAAGATGTCCATAAACAGATGAATGGATAAAGCAGATGTTGTAGATATACACAATGGAATATTATGCAGCCATAAAAAGGAATGAGATCTTGCCATTTGCAACGACGTGGTTGGAACTGGAGGGTGTTATGCTGAGTGAAATAAGTCAATCAGAGAAAGACATGTATCATATGACCTCGCTGATATGAGGAATTTTTAACCTCAGGAAACAAACTAAGTGTTGCTGGAGTGGTGGTGGGTAGGAGGGATGGGGTGGCTGGGTGACAGATATTGGGGAGGGTATGTGCTATGGTGAGCGCTGTGAATTGTGCAAGACTGTTGAATCACAGTTCAGTACTTCTGAAACAAATAATGCAATATATGTTAAGAAAAAAAAAAGAAGAAGATAGCAGGAGGGGAAGAATGAAGGGGATAAATCGGAGGGGGAGACGAACCATGAGAGACGATGGACTCTGAAAAACAAACTGAGGGTTCTAGAGGGGAGGGGGTTGCGGGGATGGGTTAGCCTGGTGATGGGTATTAAAGAGGGCACGTTCTGCGTGGAGCACTAGATGTTATGCACAAACAATGAATCATGGAACACTACATCAAAAACTAATGATGTATGGTGATTAACATAACAATAAAAAAATTAAAAAAAAATACAGATCCTTGAGGTCTTGCACATCAGAGAAGCAATACAAGACTTATGAAAACCAAAACCTTAGAATCCCTCAAAAACCACTTCTTTGTGGTGACTGGATGGGAAATAATGTGGAAGGGTTAGTCAAAACAACAAAAGCAGCCTCTGCCTTATCATAAGTGTGATCTATGAAACGAAACAACGGCTAGGGCGATGAGAGATAAGATTATAAAGAATGTTCCCTTTGATCCTTTTATCACTGAAAAGTACATCCATATAACTAATTTTCCAGGCACCTAATATAGCCTGATGAAAATGTTCTACTCTAAACAAACTGATTGGACCATGAAGCACTTACTAAGATACATGGTACAGAAAAAGGTACAGGGATGGAGGGAGATCCAGTAAGACCCAGCTCTGCTATAAACTACAAAGAAGGAAAGAAGCAAGGGATTGTATTGTATTGTATTTCAATTCAATTTTATTTCAAAATATTTATATAATTATTTCCAAATATTCTGAATTTAGAGACAGGTTATATCTCTGTAACCCCAGCCCAGCACAAATCCAAACATTTGGTAGCTTCTAATAAATCCTTGTTGGATTATTATTACATTTGTTTTAAAATATCAAAATATAAATTCAGGCCATTTATTTTGTTATTAAATTAAGGTTAGAAAACTTCAGTTATGTGAAACAAAGTATAATAATAAAGAGACCATGTCCAAACAATTATAAAATATCTCTTTTGAATGAACAAAATATATATATTTTTAAAGATTTTATTTATTTTTGCAAGAGAGAGAAGAGAGAACACAAGCAGGGAGGAGCGGCAGGCAGAGGGAGAGGGAGAAGCAGGCTCCCCACTGAGCAGGGAGCCCAATGTGGGACTCGATCCCAGGACTCTGGGATCATGATGCGAGCTGAAGGCAGATGCTCAACCAACTGAGCCACCCAGGCACCCCTGAACAAAATATATTTTTTAAGAAATAGCTAAATTTTAAAATAGAATTTTCTGAGGCACAGAAAACAATTTTAAGTTACATGTGAGACAGCTCACATATGTATAATATATATAAATATAAGCTGTTAGTAATGTATTCTATATGTGGAAAGACTTCTAGCTTGTGCTTTAAAGCCTAGAATCTTCTGGCTACAATCTCAGGGAAACAGACCTTCCAGAACAATTTCTATGATTTTTGCAGCCAAGTTGGAAACACTTGCAGATTGTTTTAGATTCAAGAAACCACAAACTTCAAATACTGTTCAAATGAGAAAGTACAAGAAAATATAACTATGTAAGTCTATCTGAGAAATGTAAGCCACTAAAGGCAATGAAAGACCAGTTGAGTTGGTTCCTACAGATGGCATCTATATAATATGGGCGGGGGTGGGTGATGGAGAGGACAGTAAGGAGAAGACAGGCCCAAAGAGAAGTGAGCCCCTAAGTGCAGCTGAAATGGGCCTCTCCCTTTATATGTCAGAGTGTGAAGATTAACCTCAAGATCATGAGAAAGGGAACATACAAATACAGGTTTACACTTCATTCTTCCCTGACATGGTCAGGAGAATGGGTGCAAGAGGCTGAGCAGCAGAGCGGTGGAATAAAGCTTGAAAAGATTTCTGAGGAAGACAGCAAATTAACTTTTGGATTCTTTGCTAGTCTATTAACATTTGTCATTCATCTTCTTTAATAGCTTGGACAATGATGCAGCAATGAGGTCTCTAATTTCACCAAGTGTCAAAACAGAAATAAAAGGCATTAGCTATTTTTTCTTAAGTATAACCAAGAAAACCGATAACAAATGATATAACTGACTTGGTTTCAGAACTGTACTGCGTTTCTCAATGAATCCTACTTCACAATTTAGCTGTATCTTAAAATTTACATTTTGTTCATTTAATAGAGTTATTTTATAATTGGACAAGCTTCATCTTTTCCTTTCATTATTATACTTTCACATAATTGACGTCTTCTAACATTAATTTAATAAAAACAGTAAACAGTCTAACTGCATAAATGTAGTTTCCTTCTCCCTACCTGGTCCTTTCTTTGGATGCTAAACTGATTTTCTCTTAAAGAACAGTAAAAGCCTCAACTGAAAAAAAAATATCCTTTCTTTTTCCCCCTCTTCTCTCCACTTGGGTCATCTAGTACCTTCTTACACAGTATCCTTATAGGCTAGCTACCTAGAGATGCCTTTTGAATATAGTCTAGCTCAGATCACATTAAGATTTCAGCTTGTATGACAGCTGTTGGAGAGGATGCGGAGAAAGTGGAACCCTCCTACACTGTTGGTGGGAATGCAAACTGGTGCATCCACTCTGGAAAACAGTATGGAGGTTCCTCAAGAGGTTAAAAATAGAACTACAATCCAGCAATCACACTACTAGGTATTCACCCAAAGGATACAAAAACACTAATTCAAAGGGATGCATGCACCCCAATATTTATAACAGTTATTTATTTATTTTTTAATTATTTATAATAGTTATTATTTACAATAGCCAAGTTATGGAAATAGCCCACATGTCCATCGATTGATGAATGGATAAAGAAGATATAGTATGTATGTGTATACACACACACACACACACACACACACACACACACACACACACACACACAGAATGGACTATTACTCAGCCATAAAAAAGAATGAAATCCTGCCGTTTGCAATGGGACATAGATGGAGCTAGAGTGTATAATGCTAAGTGAAATAAGTCAGTCAGAGAAAGACAAATACCATGTGATTTCATTCCTATGTGGAATTTAAGGAACAAAACAAATGAGCAAAGGGAAAAAAAGTGAGAGGGAGAGAGGAAGAGAGAGAGAGAGAGGCAAGCCAAGAAACAGACTCTTACTATAGAGAACTGATGGTTACCAGAGGGGAGGGGGGCAAGGGAGATGGGTTAGACAGTTGATAAGGATGAAGGAGGGCACCTGCTGTGATGAGCACAGGGTGATGTATTCGAGTGTTGAATCACTATATTGCACACCTGAAACTAATATTACACTGTATGTTCAATAATTTAATATAAACTTTTTAAAAATTAAACTTAAAAAAAGATTTTAGCTTGTATGTAGTGCCCTAGGTATCTAGGCATTGAAATCCTTCATTAGCTCAATCAGTTAGTTGTCTTTTCATGCACATAGTTTCCAAGCAGGCCTTCAGGAAAAATAAAGGAATTCTAAAGTGGATCAGGAAGTAAAGATTGTCTCTAGCCTTGCTCCTCCTTGTACCCATTTCAGCTTTCCTCTGTCCTATTCTGTCTCCCAAAAGGCAACCAAACTTCTCAGGCTGCCCATTCTTAGTCACACCTTCCCCATTGGTGTTAACATTTTTATTTTATTTATCATTTTTTATTATTATTATTATGCTTGTTAACATTTTTAAAGGGACAGGGAAGTGTGGAGATGATCAGGATTCTTAAACAAAATACTAACCTCCCAGAAGTTGGGTTTATGTACCGGCACCCCAGGCCTTGCCAGGGTCCTTCCCAGCACAACCCACGCCTCCATTGCCTGACCCAGTGAACAGTCACGAAGCTTCAGGAGCAACCAGAGCTTAAGAGTGTCTCATTTTTCATTGAAACTTTCCACACATTTACCATCTATTACTCTCTATTACCCGTCTTCCTCTCCCAGTTTTAACCACCCCATATCACCACTATTTTTTTCATTCTTCTGCATTCCTCTCTCTTCCTCCTTACATCCACACACAAAAATGTGTGTGTCACAGGCTATCAGATTGGATTAAAAAACAAGACCCATCCATATGCTGTCTGCAAGAGACTCATTTTAGACCCAAAGACACCCCCAGATTGAAAGTAAGGGGGTGGAAAACCATTTACCATGCTAATGGACACCAAAAGAAAGCTGGGGTGGCAATCCTTATATCAGACAAATTAGATTTTAAAACAAAGACTGTAATAAGAGATGAGGAAGGACACTATATCCTACTTAAAGGGTCTATCCAACAAGATGATCTGACAATTGTAAATATCTATGCCCCGAACATGGGAGCAGCCACTTTTATAAGGCAATTAATAACAAAAGCAAAGAAACACATTGACAACAATACAATAATAATGGGGGACTTTAACACCCCCCTGACTGAAATGGACAGATCATCTAAGCAAAAGATCAACAAGGAAATAAAGACTTTAAATGAAACACTGGACCAAATGGACTTCACAGAAATATTGAGAACATTCCATCCCAAAGCAACAGAATACACAGTCTTCTCTAGTGCCCATGGAACATTCTCTAGAATAGATCACATCCTAGGTCACAAATCAGGTCTCAACCAGTACCAAAAGATTGGGATCATTCCCTGCATATTTTCAGACCACAATGCTTTGAAACTAGAACTCAATCACAAGAGGAAAGTCGGAGAGAACTCAAATACATGGAGGCTAAAGAGCATCCTACTAAAGAATGGGTCAACCAGGAAATTCAAGAAGAATTAAAAAAATTCATGGAAACCAATGAAAATGAAAACACAACTGTTCAAAATCTTTGGGATACAGCAAAGGCAGTCCTAAGAGGAAAGTATATAGCAATACAAGACTTTCTCAAGAAACAAGAAAGGTCTCAAACACACAACCTAACCCTACACCTAAAGGAGCTAGAGAAAGAACAGCAAATAAAGCCTAAACCCAGCAGGAGAAGAGAAATAATGAAGATCAGAGCAGAAATCAATGAAATAGAAACCAAAAGAACACTAAAACAGATCAACGAAACTAGGAGCAGGTTCTTTGAAAGAATTAACAAGATTGATAAACCCCTGGCCAGACTTATCAAAAAGATAAGAAAAATGACCAACATCAACAAAATCATAAATGAAAGAGGAGAGATCACAACCAACACCAAAGACATACAAACAATTATAAGAACGTATTATGAGCAACTCTATGCCAGCAAATTAGATAAACTGGAAGAAATGGGTGCATTCCTAGAGATGTATCAATTACCAAAACTGAACCAGGAAGAAATAGAAAACCTGAACAGACCTATAACCACTAAGGAAATTGAAGCAGTCATCAAAAATCTCCCAACAAACAAAAGCCCAGGGCCAGATGGCTTCCCAGGGGAATTCTACCAGACATTTCAAGAAGAATTAAAACCTATTCTCCTGAAACTGTTCCAAAAAATAGAAATGGAAGGAAAACTTCCAAACTCATTTTATGAGGCCACCATTACCTTGACCCCAAACCCAAACAAAGACCCCATCAAAAAGGAGAATTACAGACCAATATCCTTGATGAACATGGATGCAAAAATTCTCACCAAAATACTAGTCAATAGGATCTAACAGTACGTTAAAAGGATTATTCACCATGACCAAGTGGGATTTATCCCTGGGGTGCAAGCTTGGTTCAACATCCACAAATCAAACAACGTGATACAACATATTAACAAAAGAAAGAACAAGAGTCATATGATCCTCTCAATAGATGCAGAAAAAGCATTTGACAAAGTACAGCATCCTTTCTTGATCAAAACTCTTCAGAGTATAGGGATAGAGGGTACATACCTCAATATCATAAAAGCCATCTATGAAAAACCCACAGCGAATATCATTCTCAATGGAGAAAAGCTGAGAGCTTTCCCCCTAAGGTCAGGAATGCGGCAGGGACGTCCACTCTCACCACTGCTATTCAACATAGTATTAGAAGTCCTAGCCACAGCAATCAGACAACAAAAAGAAATCAAAGGTATCCAAATTGGCAAAGAGGAAGTCAAACTCTCACTCTTTGCAGATGATATGATCCTGTATGTGGAAAACCCAAAAGACTCCACCCCAAAACTGCTAGAACTCATACAGGAATTCAGTAAAGTGGCAGGCTATAAAATCAATGCACAGAAATCAGTGGCATTCCTATACACCAACAACAAGACAGAAGAAAGACAAATCAAGGAGTCGATCCCATTTACAATTGCACCCAAAACCATAAGATACCTAGGAAAAAAAATCTAACCAAAGAGGCAAAGGATCTGTATTCAGAAAACTATAAAATACTCATGAAAGATATTGAGGAAGACACAAAGAAATGGAAAAACGTTCCATGCTCATGGATTGGGAGAACCAACATGGTGAAGATGTCAATGCTACCTAGAGCAATCTACACATTCAATGCAATCCCCATCAAAATACCATCCACTTTTTTCAAAGAAATGGAACAAATCATCCTAAAATTTGTAGGGAACCAGAAAAGACCCCGAATAGCCAGAGGAATCTTGAAAAAGAAAAGCAAAGCTGGCGGCATCCCAATTCCGGACTTCCAGCTCTATTACAAAGCTGTCATCATCAAGACAGTATGGTACTGGCACAAAAACAGACACATAGATCAGTGGAACAGAATCAAGAGCCCAGAAATGGACCCTCAACTCTATGGTCAACTTATCTTTGACAAAGCAGGAAAGAATGTCCAGTGGAAAAAAGACAGTCTCTTCAACAAATGGTGTTGGGAAAATTGGACAGCCACATGCAGAAGAATGAAACTGGACCATTTCCTTACACCACACACAAAAGTAGACTCCAAATGGTTGAAAGACCTAAATGTGAGACAGGAGTCCATCAAAATCCTAAAGGAGAACACAGGCAGCAACCTCTTCGACCTCAGCCACAGCAACTTCTTCCTAGAAACATCGCCAAAATCAAGGGAAGCAAGGGCAAAAATGAACTATTTGGATTTCATCAAGATAAAAAGCTTTTGCATAGCCAAAGAAACAGTCCACAAAACCAAAAGACAACCGACAGAATGGGAGAAAATATTTGCAAATGACACATCAGATAAAGGGCTAGTATCCAAAATCTATAAAGAACTTATCAAACTCAACACCCAAAGAACAAATAATCCAATCAAGAAATGGGCAGAAGACATGAACAGACATTTTTCCAAAGAAGACATCCAAACGGCCAACAGACACATGAAAAAGTGCTCAACATCGCTCGGCATCAGGGAAATCCAAATCAAAACCTCGATGAGATACCACCTCACACCCGTCAGAATGGCTAGAATTAACAAGTCAGGAAACGACAGATGTTGGCGGGGATGCAGAGAAAGGGGAACCCTCCTACACTGTTGGTGGGAATGCAAGCTGGTGCAACCACTCTGGAAAACAGTATGGAGGTTCCTCAAACAGTTGAAAATAGAGCTACCATACGATCCAGCAATTGCACTACTGGGTATTTACCACAAAGATACAAATGTAGGGATCCGAAGGGGTACATGCACCCCAATGTTTATAGCAGCAATGTCCACAATAACCAAACTGTGGAAAGAGCTAAGATGTCCATCGACAGATGAATGGATAAAGAAGAGCTGGTATATATACACAATGGAATATTATGCAGCCATCAAAAGGAATGAGATCTTGCCATTTGCAACGACATGGATGGAACTGGAGGGTGTTATGCTGAGAGAAATAAGTCAATCAGAGAAAGACATGTATCATGTGACCTCACTGATATGAGGAATTCTTAATCTCAGGAAACAAACTGAGGGTTTCTGGAGTGGTGGTGGGGTTGGAGGGATGCTGTGGCTGGGTGACAGACATTGGGGAGGGTATGTGCTATGGTGAGCGCTGTGAATTGTGCAAGACTGTTGAATCACAGATCTGTACCTCTGAAACAAATAATGCCATACATGTTAAGAAAAAAAAAAGAAGATAGCAGGAGGGGAAGAATGAAGGGGAGTAAATCGGAGGGGGAGACGAGCCATGAGAGATGATGGACTCTGAGAAACAAACTGAGGGTTCTAGAGGGGAGGGTGGGGGGATGGGTTAGCCTGGTGATGGGTATTAAAGAGGGCACGTTCTGCATGGAGCACTGGGTGTTATGCACAAACAATGAATCATGGAACAGTACATCAAAAACTAATGTTGTAATATATGGTGATTAACATAACAATAAAAATTTAAAGTAAAAAAAAAAGTGTGTGTCAGATCTCTTGAAAGTGGGGTTTAGACTTTGGTGTCACATAGGACACAAATACCCAATTGAAAAGCTTTTGCTCGCTTAAGGGAGGAATGGCATTAGTGAGAGTTCCCGGAGGGCTGTTCTCTGAGGTTCGTCGCCACTTAGGACCTTTTAGTAACTGGCAACCGACAGGCATATTTGAAGATATCTTCTGGTCACAGTGACAGCAAAGAAAAAAATAATTATATAAGAAGTTTAAGGACCTGACAACTATTCTGGCCAATATTTACAACATGCCCAAAGGTAACCTTTCAATATGGGAAACCTGGTCCCTATATGGTTATGGAATAGGTAGAAACTTATTTTGATGCTTAGCAATTGACTTCCCAAACAAAAACAACCATAAAAAGGAGAGGGCGCTCCTTATACTAGACACAACTGTATTTTCCTCAGAAAATATAGCAGATGGAAATGGGCTAGACAGAAATACTTTAAGAAATAAAGTATTTAAGTGTTAAATTCAAGTATTAATTAAGCTATTAAGAAAGGAGCTTCCAAAAACAAATAAGTGAAATAATAAATAAAAGGTGCATTTCTAAACCCTTTTAAGACATAGCCACTAAATCTTTCACTGGAACCATATTTTTAAAAATATATAGACCTGGAGCACCTGGGTGGCTCAATCGTTAAGTGTCTTCCTTTGGCTCAGGTCATGATCCCAGGGTCCTGGGATCAAGCCCTGTGTCAGGCTCCCTGCTCGGCGGGAAGCCTGCTTCTCCCTCTCCCTCTGCCTGCTGCTCCCCCTGCTTGTGCTCTCTCTCTTTCTTTCTCTCTCTCTCAAATAAATAAAATCTTTAAAATATATACACATACACAGCCCTGTGGACTGCTAGAACAGAAAAAGACACACGGCTCAAAAGGAAAAGTGGCACAACTAGAACTCAGCCTTCCTAACTTCAACGCAGTTGGCCTCCTACTACACACACTGCCTCCCCTGCTCAGCATGGTTTTGTTCAATGTTCAAACACTGCACCCTGTAACAACCAAAGTTTCCATTATTAAAGCTTTTAAGCCAGGAGAGAAAAATAGGTAAAAAAACACACACATACAAAAATGACCCACATTCCATATCTTGGTAATCCCAAGGGAAGAGAAAAGAGGTGTGGCAAAAACACTGGGTCGGGAGCTCGGCTTCGCACTGACCCATCACATGGTTGAAATCACTTCACCTCTCAGTGCCTTCTTGGATCTCACAGGTTCCTTCCTACTCTCCCACCTTACAGTACTATGAGATAATCTCGAACCCAAACTGTGAAATCGGGCTTCCCAAAATGTGGCTTCTAGAGGAACGAGGAAAATTTCTCAGGCGAAAAGCCCAGCAGTCCTCTCGATTCCTGTCTTTCACCAGGGTGATGTTTTGCATCTTCCCTCGAGGCACATCTGGCACCACATCCTGCTGCACTTCCACTACCACTGTTTTCCACCCAAAGCCAGAGTCCTTCCGATGGCCCATGAGGCCCACGTTGTATGCGTCCCCCACAACCTCTCTTCCTTCATCACCTGCCACTCTCTCCTCCTTGACTGCCCTCCAACCTTACCGCTTTGCTAGCTGTTCCTCACACATGGCGGCCACGTCCCCACCTCGGGGCCCATGCACTTGCTGTTCTCCTTTCTTCACTTCCTTTAGGTCTCTGCGCAAACATCATCTCCTCAGAGAAGCCTTCTTCAACCAATTCCTAGAAAGATTATCCACCCAACCTTGGTGCCTTCTATCCCTTCTCTGTTTTTTTTTTTTTTTTTCCCATAGCACTTATTACTACCACTTGATTTATTTTTTATTGTCCCCTCCCTCTTTCCCCATGAGAATGTAGACTCCAAAAGAGCAAGAGCTGATTGGCCATCCCAGGAAGAGAAAGTTCTTTAGGGAAGTCCAGGAGGCTGGCAAATGCCCCTTCACTGCCTTTCATGTGGAATTCAAACAATCCCACTACCTTCCAGGCAAAGACACTTCTTCCTGATTTCTGCACAAATCATCCCACTTCCTCTGATTTCCAGAACTGAACAATATTTGTTCCTTCCATTTACTGGGCCCTTGATACTTTCAGAAAAGAGCAGTTCTAATGGAACAAGCTCTGGAAGGCTTTTTGGCAATTAGTGAGCAAACTCTGACGTCAACAGAAGGATTCTCATCAATGCTATGTTCAAATCTCTCTACAAGTTGGGTTATACATGCCATTTGTGATCACTGGAGCTAGTTGATTTATACTTTTCAAGCTGGGAGTCTAGCAATGAATGAGGCAAGCCATAGGCGCCAAGTGGTTAATGATATTTTCATGACTAATTGCAGGCAGTTCTGTATCATCTTCTCACAGTGGAAATAACATCTAGCCATTTGAGAGTTCTCCCCATTTCCCCTTCAGTTTTCCCAAGGTCAGTGAAATCCCTTCTGGGTAAAGTGACCATGCTACTCTATCCATTACCCCCATTCTCTAACAATTATAAGGAAGCTGTTGTCAGGCTTTGTGAAAGAGTTTTCCTCTTTACATTTCTGTCTCAACCAACCAGTTATAAAACAGGGTTTCATCAAATCCTTACTTCTCCAACTTGCCTAACCTAAATCTGGGTGGCAGAGGATGCCGGCTTTCCGAGTAACTCCTTCATCAACCTCCCCTGCGCCTGAATACACTCTGATCAGGTTTGAGGCCCTCTTTCTGTTTTCTCCTTTCTTTTGAATAAAGCTACCAAACGTAGGATACCAAATAGAAGATGCTGCAGGGCACCGCTGTAGCGGATACCACTGATGAAAACCTAATGAGAAAGTAACAGCAGCGTCCCTGTCTAAGCAAAGCTCCCCGAAATATACCGAGTCATCCCAAGATGGAAAGATGGGAGGAACTGATTCCACACCTGGAGCCTCATAAAGCTCTGGAGTCAGATCTCCAATCTTTCTCCCTCAGATATTGAGGAGGGAATAAGTTTAGCTCTGTATACAACACCTCAGGAAGTGAGGCACTTAGAGGGTTATGAAAATTGTTTTCATCCATTTAGACAGTTTCCTGGGCAGCGTCGCCCCACCGCTGCCATGCTGCTCTGTCAGCCTCACCGACAGATGTCCACCAGCTGGTCCAGCTCAGGGCAGCTGCACTCGCACAGGTCCCGGCAGCTCGCGTGGCTCTGGTTCATTAACTCCCCCAGCAGCTGGACCGTGTTGTCAGGTGCTTCCTCACATATCTTCTTAAACCGGAGCACCCGCGTAGCCTCACTGTACACGTGCTTTGCCCGCTGGTAGAGTTTGAAGATGAGCACTTAGGAAGAAAGGGGACGGGCAAAAAGGTTAGAAATATTTACTGGACAACCCAGTGCAAAGAAAAATAGTCACTGAGGACTTCCGTGTCTATCTTCCTTATCAACACCTTAGACTTTAAATAGGTCTCTCTTTCACCGAAAGAAACCTTCATAGTCTATCTACATTTGTCTCTTTTCAAGTCAGTTTTACTTTTTTTTTGATACAGGACACAGTGTCAGAAGTACACTTTCTTCCCTTCATTCTGTACACTCAGACGTGTGCACACACGTGCATGCAAACTAACTCATCCCACAGGGAGGGGAGGTAATGTGTGTTGGGCGCTCGCTATGCGTCAGGCTCTTTAGAGGCACTGTCTCATGGAGTTCTCCTCAGGGCACTGGGGGAGTGGCAGCATGATCCCTGTTTAACAGATAGCAGACTGAACTCACATGCCTAAGGTCACACATCCAGAAACTGGAGAAGCAGAGTAGTGATCAGGATGTCTGATCCCAGGGCTACATTCTTTCCACTGTGACCCACCAGAAAGGACCACTGAAAATGCTTACGCTGGCAATTCTATTTATAAAAATGTATCCTGCAGATCAGCACAATTACTTATACATGTACACACACACACATACAGCAGCATTATCTAGCAGAAAATAGGAAACAAATGTCTAATAACAGAAAACATTTTAAAAATTAAGCTACCTCCATTGAAAATGTTACTGCTATTAAAACTCAGATTCTAAGACAATTTACTCTTAGGAAATTATTCACAATCAAGTGAAAAAACAAGATACAAAACTGTATGTACAACTGATACTAATTTTGCATTGACATATACACAATTTATGTAAATTTTAATTTCTAAAACTTCGAAGAAAGCACCAAAACATTAACAATTATTATCTCTGTGTTACATTATGGGTGATTTTATTTTCTCCTTAACACATTTCTATACTTTCTAGATTATCCACAATGACTCTAACTTCAGTTACAGAAATATGTCCTATTGCAATGGCTTTATCTATAATGCGTACACACTCCCTTGAATAACAACTGGGACCTCCTTACCGTTTTCAACCTTGCTGAAGTGGCTGAGCTGGTGCTGTGGCCCTGGGGAATTTGTGATTATATGGAAGCTACCTAGCCTACTGGAAAGAGCCAGGGCTGCAAATCACAACGTCTGTCATTTCTTCTCAACTCTGTGACAATTAGCTGTACCCAGCTGCTACCTCTACACGGTTCTATTTTCCCATCTCTAAAACGAGGTTGAGAATTACTTCCAGGTCTAACATTTTATGATTCTATGAAGATCTCCTTCCAAGCCTTCCCTCTTCCCCTATGTTGTTAGATGTTGTAAAGAGGATGCTATGACGAATACCTTCTGTCTGCACCCCCAGTTCTACTCTCAGGAGGCTGACCCATATGATGACACCCCTGGGTTCCCTTGCCATCTAGACTAGGGAAAGGGAGATCATTGAGAAATGGGAAGGAAGACAGTAGGTCAGAGGATTTATTCCCCAGCTCCCTCCTTGCAGCTGGTTCTGCCACTCCACTGGACAATGAACATCCTCTCGAGGTAGCCTTTTCTACATGACTTGATCCTCCAGTGTCAGCCTCCAGGTTCCTCTCCCTAGACTTTTACTATTTTTTCAGAGGTGCTGTCACATTTCACTTAATGAACCAATAAATTTTATTAGTTTCAGGTCACATTTTTTTCTCTTCCACAGCACTGTCCAACTCTTGGAGATGGGTAAAAAGGCAGCCATGGCTAGAGGAAGTGAAGCCATTCTTAGGATTTGTGTAAAGTTCAGTAATTACAAGGGTGGGGCTACCTTTCTATAAATTAATAAAAAATTAAAAACAGTCTCAATTCAGTCACATTAGGTATATTAAACTTACAGTTAACTACTTACATCAATGAAATGATGCAAAATTCATATGAATTTTCCTGTTCTCTTTCAAAGAGGACCTAAATTCAGTCATCAAATCTAGTCAGTTCTTTGGCAACGTGTCTTGTAATCATCCCTCCCTTATATTGCCACTGTCATCACCCAAATTTACACTTTTCTTCCTTTCCCACTTGAACTATTTCGCAGTAGTTTCTAAATTGATATTGCTGTCTTAATCTCTCCTCCCTGCAGCCTCCCTTAAGGACAACACTGCCAGACTGAGCTCCTAACAACACAGCCCTACTCAGGTTACTGCCCCAAACCTTTACTGCCTCGCCAGTGTTTCCCATTATCCAGATTCCTGCCCTCAGCAGGCTCGGTCCCAGCAGGAGGTCTTGCCTCCAGCCAAACTCCCCTACTTAGAGTTACTCAAAGGCTCCCCGCTTCTCAGGATACTGGTAGCCACACAGAAATCATTTCCTGTCGTTTCTCTCCCTCTCAGAATTTCACCTGTTTCAGTTTAAATTTTTTATGCTCTGAGAAGCCATGATGGCCCCAGCTGGAAACACTCTCTTGACTCTATACCACTCTTGCATATTCAATTTTCCCAGTTGTCGTTTAAATTTTAGTTGATTTACACCAGGATCCAAACAAAGCCCACACATTTTATTTCATTGTTATATCTCGTAAGTCTCTTTTGGTCAAGAATTTACAGTGATTTTTGATAGTCTGGATTCCCAATGTCATGTATATAAAATACAGGCACATTTTAGGGCCACATCCTGGGATAAAACTCAATATAGTCCATTAGGGACAGTATGTTTTAGTTTTTCTTTAGGATTACATAGTCCTTTAGGATGAAATATTTTCCACTAGGATTAAATATTCTAAAATAGAAACCATCCAGAAAGGTGTTCTATTTTTTTTTTAAGATTTTATTTATTTATTTGAGAGAGAGAGAGCACAAGCAGGAGAGGGGCAGAGGGAGAGGGAGAAGCAAACTCTCCACTGAGCAGGGAACCCGATGTGGGGCTGAAACCCAGGACCCTGGGATCGTGACCTGAGCCGAAAGCAGGTGCTGAACCAACTGAGCCACCCAGGTGCCCCCAGAAAGATGTTTTATACTAAACCTTAGGACTCGTGTTTTGCTTTGTGACAAGAAACATTCAGAATGCACCGAGCAGATGATCAGAACTTCACAAACCTGGCACCTTCTCATACCTATTCTCCATTGCAGAGTGTTTCATACAAGGTTTCTGAATAGGAATGTCTACTGAGGACTCTGGCCGGGCATTCTGAAGGTGCATGACGGACCACCATGGCTTACACCACCCCCCCGCCAATGGTAGTAATTCTGACAACAAGGGAGAGGGCAGAAAGGGCATCTGTTTTCAATTGTGATATAAAAATCTTGCCAAAGGCTACAACAGATTTGGAGACCACCCTTTGGGAGGAAAAGCAGTTCTGTGTTGGCTGGACATCACAAATGCTCTCTGGATCCAGGATTCTGTCTTGTTATGTGGTGGCAACTCACTGGGTCTCTTGTTATGCAGATACCAAAAAATCCAAGAAAATCTGAAACTTTATCCACAATAGCTTTCTTCCCTGTCCAGTTAACTTTAAAACTGAATGCTCCAACTGTCTATAAGCTCTTACAATCCTTGAGAGCAATTATTACAGTAAAAGATGAAGGAAGTTGTTTGTTACTATGTTCATCACATGTGATTACTTCCAAGGCAAATTTAATTTAAGAATATAACACCAGACTCTATTAGTGTCCTATCATGGGAAATTTGAGGCTTCAAAGCAGGATATACCACATAGACTTTGAAAGATTGACTTTCTCCAGCGTGAATCTTGGATAATGACTGAGTCTAATCCTGAAACCATGACACAGATTCTAAGATCTAAATGATCACAACCATAAACATTTCAACTGCAAAAGCCATTGAATTAATTCACTTGTATAATAATTCTGTTAGCTCTAAACTTCCCCATCCCTCTGATTTCCTGGGTCAGCACACTCACCACATGGGTTCCTGCCGTAGGCCCCGTGAAAGGAGCTGTTTTGTTGGCCTGGAATGCTCCTCCCCCTGATCTTAACATGGCTGGCCCCCACTCGTCATTCAAGTCTCAGCTGTCACAGCTTCAAGGAGACCTTTCCTCAACTCCAATCTAGAGTAACTCCCTCACATATATATTCTCTCCAACCTATTTTATTCTCCCAACACTTACTACCATCCCAAATGTCTTGTGTATATATTTGTTCATTGGTTTGTGGTTGTTTTTCACCACTAGAAGGTCAGTCCTGGGAAAGAAAGGGCCTTCCTTGTCTACAGAATTTCACTTCTGTATCTTCAGCAGCTAAAATAGGGTCTGGCACACCATAGAGGCTCAATAAATGTCCACTGAAGGAATGGTCAGTTCCTTGTCTTTGTAGCAAAACTGCACTGAAACTTGGCAAAATAAACAATTATGGGACAAATGCAATAGAGAAGACCTACTATTTTGGCAATTTATGCTTACTAGCACCTTCACCAAAAAAGTGGAAAAACTTGACTAAAAGAAATTTACAAGATAATTAGTAAGCTCCCGTGTCCAAAGTGTACCTAATACCCATTATCACAGAGGTCATTATATATATATATAAAATGACAGAATTATTTATATTGTGTTTTGCTTCATAGATATAGAAGAAAGGAGATTTCTAAAGCAAACAAGATGTGTTTCAAATAAAAGGGAAGGAAGAGAAATAAATTATCATAATCAGTTAAAATACTTTTTTTTAGACAACCTTTGTAACAAAAAGGTGTCTGCTCACTTTTACCTTAAAAGGATGGCCACATAGCTTCTGATCAGAACCCATCTCTAATCAATGGATCTAAAAAGGGTAACAGATGATTGGGTTTTTTGCTGTATCTTTAGTGAGAAAGGATGAGAATGCCTGTGACAGAAGTAACACACTGGGCACCATTTTCCTCATAAAAGCTCTAACAACAGCAGGTCAATAGGAGATGGGGGACATGCCTATTCGATTTCTGAAAGAGCCCCACTGGTTTAATTTAATTTAATTTAATTTTTTTTAAAGATTTTATTTATTTATTTGAGAGAGAGAATGAGAGAGAGAGAGCACATGAGAGGAGGGAGGGTCAGAGGGAGAAGCAGACTCCGGAGCCCGATGCAGGACTTGATCCTGGAACTCCAGGATCATGACCTGAGCCGAAGGCAGTCGCTTAACCAACTGAGCCACCCAGGTGCCCTAATTTTATTTTTTTACTTAAGAGCCTTTTTATTAACTCAGCTTCTACTAAGAGTGATGATAAAAGCCCTGAGTAAGATGGCCATCTAGCATCAGTCAACCAATAGTTCTTATTGAGCACCTGCTACATGTCCCACACCATGCTCCAAATGATAGGAAAGACATGTGAAATAGAAGCCCTGGATATGAGGAACTCAACAACTCAGTTAAACAGAGAAAACAAGCTCTCAGACCACTGGAAAGTGATGAACTGCAGCAGACATCCAAGTGCTAGAAATGCTGAAGGTGCACTAAGACAGGTAATGGGAAGGATCAAAGGAGAGCCCGAACCACAGAGCTTCCTTGCTGCAAAGAAAGGATGACCAAAGGCCTGAGTTGGGAATAGGCAGAGTGTGTTTACAGACCTGAAGAGAGCAAACTGACCAGGACCTGGGGCAGTCTCTCGATGAGGCTGTCCTCACACCTGAAGTTTTAACATCCTTTGCTACACATGCTACACAAAGGTTGCAAACTAAAAACCCATGGTCCACACTCAGCCACAGTGATGCCTTCTTGACCCACGTATTGTCCTCTAAACTGGAAATTTTTATATACGAATCCAGATTTCTGTTTTCCCTTGAAAAACTGAAATCTGGCAGCACTGAACCTATATTCTTGCACAAAGGTTGTTGACTGGAACTGAGGAGCAGCTACCCCTTTTAGACAGAACACACACACTTTATTTCCACAAAGTTCCCTCCATTCCCAATTATCTGACACTCAGCCCGCCTCACTAGTTTGCATGGCCGCCTGGTCCCTGTAGGCATCTGCATGTGGGACTCTTTTTCCATAAAACTCTCTATTATAGGAATTCTTGGCTAGAGAGGGAAGAGTGGGCAAACCAAGTGGGTCATCATGCCATAATGAGCCACTGTTACTAACAAATACCACCCCCCCATGTGCCCTGCTAACCCCATATTGAACTAAACTCTGTGTTCTAGTAACTTCTACTGTTAGTTCTGCTCCCCAGAGATATGTAAACACAGACAACCCTTGAGAGATCTGAAGAAAGCTCTCATGTCTTATGTTTTTTCACACATTGATGAGGATACAGTTTTCTCTGTTAAAACTGAGGGAACACTAATGAATAAGATGAGCTCTTTACCCTCAAGAAGTAATAGTTTAACAAAAGACAAATGTTGGTGAGGATGTGGAGAAACTGGAGCCCTTGCACACTGCTGGTGGGAATGCAAAATTGCAGGCCCCATGGAAAACAGTACAGAGGTTCCTCAAAAAATTAAAAATAGAACTACTGTATGACCCAGCAATCCCACTCCTGGGTACACGTCCAAAAAAACTGAAATCAGGATCTCAAAGAGATACTAGCACTGCTATGTTCATTGCAGCCCTATTCACAATAGCGAAGATGTAGAAGCAAACTAAATGTCCACCAGTCGATGAATGTAGTTAAAATAATGTAGTATATACATATAAAAGAATATTATTCAGCCTTAAAAATGAAGGAAATTCTCTAATATACAACAACATGAATGCACCTTGAGGATATTACGCTAAATGAAATAAGCCAAAAAAAGAAAGACAAGTACTACATGATTCCACTTATAGGAAGAGCTAATGTCATTAAATTCACAAAATCAAAGGCTGGAACAGTAGTTACCAGGGGCAAGGGGAAGGGGAAATGGGGACTTACTAATCAACAGATATAAAGTTTCAGCTAAATAAGATGATTATCAAGTAAGATGTACAACAACGTACTCATGGTCAACAATAATATACATTCAAAATGTGTTGAGGCTAAATCTCACATTAACTGTTCTTAACACAGTGAAAAATAAATGAAAATAAATTTTTTAAAAATGGAAATAAAAAAGACATAATTATTTACTAGAGAGAGAGATCACTAAATAAACACCATAAAGGCAATAGATGCTAAGGCAGCTCCTCAGAGCTAACATGGAAGCACGACACCAAGAGATTGTCCTGATCTGGGTTGACCCAAAAGCAGAGGCTGACACAAAGCCTTGGGTGCAGGTAACAGAAATCTAGGAAGCAGGAACAGAGGAGTAAGGAAAGGGAGACAGGAAAGAAGAAAGGCCAATAGAGGGTGCAGAACAGTGTCCACCACTGTGGACAACTGGGGGCCCAGGTGCTCAGAGTCCTCTCTGAAGAACCATGAAGGTGCCTCAGAATAGGCCCATCAGCAGATGGGAAGCCTGAGGCATTTATCCACAGACATGCCCACTGTGGCCCCCAAATGGGGTTAACTTCTCCATAAAGATGTGCCTGGGCAGCGCAGCTACCTTCAGTGACTTTGGAGAATGCCCCAAGCTGATGAAGACATGCTCACACTGGCTGCTAACATGACATGGGCTGCTGACAAAGCTGGAATCAGGTGAGCCAAGGGGATGGAGCACAGAGGTTATGACCTTCACAGAAGAGGTGAAGCCAGCTGAATTTAAAAGATGAGTAGGTGCCCAGAAAACCAACTAAAAGGTGGGGTAAAGAGCAAAGAAAAGCACTGGGAACTTAAGGCAGAAGGAACATCATGAGCAAAGACATGAAGATTAAAAAACATGAGGTGCTTTTAGAGAATTCTAAATTCTTAGATGTGACTTGCATAGAACGTGGACAAAGAGCAGAAGCAACAGGAAACACAATGAAAGAGAAAACTGAAGCAGCAGACAGAGGCCAGATCATCAAAGTTTTGTACATTATCCTAAGTAAGGTATTTAAATTAAAGGTATTTAAGTTTAAAGGTATCCTGCAGGTAAGTGGTTCTTGGCCTTTTTAGAGTTAGAGAAACTTTTGAGAATCGAATAAAAGCTAGAGACCCTCCCCCCATCTGAATGCACAAATATCCAAAATTCTACATATAGTACAACATAGACACAAGAGGCGGTAAAGCTATCCTTGGATCCAGGTTTAAAATTCTAGCTATAAACAAGAAACCATTACAGGCTTTAGCAACTATGTCAGTCAGGATTCTTTTTTGTAAACAACAGAAACCGACATGGACTAACTTAATCAAAAAAGGAATTTATTTTAAAGATATTAGGGAGCTCACAAAATCTATTAGAATTACAAGAATTCCATATACCTGTTCTCTATTAGAATACAAGAAGACCAGGCACAAATGAGTCAGAAGCCAAGGGAAGCGGGCAGCGAAGAACATTATCATGGTCACTTCACAAGTCTAGATATGACATCGGACTCGAGATACCTTATCAACAGACCCTGTGCCTAGTAGATTCAAACCCCCAGATATAAGCACAGGAGGAACCTAAGGCCCTTTGCTCACACCCAGGTGACAAGCAACCTGGGAGAGGCAAATCTGACCCTCCAGCTTCTACCATAGGAAGCAAGGCCCACCCTCTCATCAACATGCACACAGCAGATTTCCCTAGGAAAGGGGCCTGTATTCTAGGTAGCCGAAACTATGGCACCCACCCCCAGCAGCAGTGAAATCCCGTGACTCTATTAGCAGTGACGTTTTCTCCTCTCCAGACCAACCACCCAGCTTTCCCCACATGCCTGGATTTCAAGTCTCCCTCACCTTCTACAAGGGTGGTTCCCCCAGTGTGTCCTAGGAGTCTGTCTGAGGAGTGCAAAGTACAGTTAGACCATTGTCTTCCTCATCCTCAATACACAGAGTTTCTTTGTGTAGCCTCATACTACCAAACTGCATAAAGGTTGTGTGGATATGGAAGAATACAAAGCGCTGGTCTTCAGCTAACAAGCTCAAAAATGATAAATATTTGGGGAATCAGGCTTGGGTAAAAACTTCACCTCAGCCTAATTAATCAAAACAAAATAAATAAATATTCTGGTCCGGGAGAACTGGAAATCCTTCTCATGTATGTATATAATTAATCTTTCTGAGACTCTCATACCCCAAAATACTTCCCCAGTGTTTGGGTGAGGGGCTAAAAGCAGTCAAGTCTTTAGTGGCCTTTGCCCCCATGAAGCTGCATGCTACTGGCCAATTTCTCTTCACAACAAAAGGCTCCACTGGGCTAACCCAAGAGCTGTTTTCCAAGAACAGCAACCCAGAGGTAGATGGGGAAAACCACTTCAGAATCTACTCTGGAGTCCTCTGTTTTCCTATGCAGCAAAGTTATAATAAATCCCTGCTCTGAGGCATAGAATCTTGGGACTGTTTAAGCAGTAGAATGGAAAAACACTATATATTCCTCACTGAAGTTGGACTGTGGTTTCAAATTTATTTTCCTAATAATATTTTTCAGAAATGTGATGTTTCTGAAATGGTCAAACCCACAAAAAATGAACTGCTGCTTTCAGCCACATTAGCATCCCATTCCCAAACACTAAATTAAATTAGCATTTTACATTTAAGAGGGAAAAAAAAATCTTTACCTGCTCTTAAAAGCAAAACCACAGATGAAAAAAAAATATATATATATATGCACTTTTGACACAAACCACATTAATCCATGGAAAACTACATTCCAAGAGTCATTTGTGAATATTTTCAAATCCACAGCATAATGCCATCTTGTCTGTGGAGAGTAAGGGCATCCCACATGTTTATAGCCTCCCTTGCTCAGATTTCCAAGAGCGGTGAGAGCCAGCATTGTCTGTATCACAATAACCTCTACTCGTCTGGTCTTGAAACCTTTGTATCACTCGCTGTTGTCACCCTCACCTGCACTTTATACTCTGGCAACACACAAAGCCCCTATTAACTCTGGGGCCATTCAGATGACAAGACAGAGCCCATCACTCCCTAATCACTGTGTTCCCTTCTAATTACAGTTATCACACACTGCTTTAGGAGGGCAAGGGCTGTGCTGTCTTCATCTTTATAGCAGTGAAGAACACTGTCACAGTTACTTCACAAGTCTAGATATGACATCAGACTCAAGATACCTTATCAACAGACCCTGTGCCTAGTAGACTCAAAGCCCCAGACATAAGACATGCCAGGGCCCCAGGAGGAACCTAAGGCCCTTGCTCACACCCAGGTGACAAGAGACTTGGGAAAGGCAAATCTGACCCTCCAGCTTCTACCATAGGAAGCAAAGCCCACTCTCTCATCAACATGCACACAGCAGATTTCCTTAGAAAACGGGCCTGGATGCTAGGTAGCCAAAACTATGGCACCCACCCCCAGCAGCAGTTAAATCCCATGACTCTATTAGCAGTGACGTTTTCTCCTCTCCAGACCCCAGAACCTAATAAAGAGCCTTGAATGTAACAATAAATTCTCAATAATTCTCAACTAATTCTCAATAAATGTCAACTTCTTGCTCCCATCCCATCAGCAAAGGAAGAATCTAAAGCTACTCCTGGATGGGCCGCATTTTTGTTTCCCTCTCTTTCTTGAGGAAACTACTTTCCCATGAACTTCCCAGAACTTCCCTAAAACTTTGTTCTTAGAAAAAGTGAAAGGGCTGGACAATTTCAGGTCATTTGAAAAGGAGCCTAGGGAGTTGGGAAAGAGTCTTGGTCAATGCAGAGCTGAACGAAGGACTATGGAAAACAAGGGTCACACTTGCCTAGAGTTGGCCTGTCCTCATATTTTAGCATAAATAGGAATGAGCTCTTGTCTTTGCTTTCTTCTATTAATTGAATTACGGGGGTGGGGTGGGGTGGGGAATGTAAAGGAGCAAAAAGGACGAGGAGAGGCAAAGGGAAACTCAGTGCTGATATGAGAAATAAGTAGTATATTTTCATTGGAACACTTCAGTATTTATTTTATTGCTGTCTTCCCACAAAACGCTGAATAAAGGAGACAAGGATTATGTTGGCCTTACTGATCACTAATACGCAGTCCCTAGCACAGTGCTTGGATAGTTGCCCTTCAACTGAGTACTTATTGAATAAAGGAATAAAAATTGACTCCTATTTACTTATATTACTCATTTATTTGCCATTATGATCAAAAGGTAGGAGTTTGCCAAATTACGACAATAGATTAAGCAAGTGAGAAGCTATGTCATCTGCCATGCAAGACCCACCTCACTTGCCCGGGCTGCTGGCCAGAGTTTGCTTTGGAAAGGGATGCACTAGCGCAGACCAGGAAGGTGGCCTGGGCACAGCACAAGAGGGGAGAGTGAGGGAGCTCTGATGCGGGCTAAATGGGACCCTCCCCTTAATTTCCTCATGGCAAGTACTGAAGACAGTAGACCCACACTACATTTAGACTTTCCAAAATGCAGTGTGATATTAGGGAAGAGAAAAAGGGCGCACTGTCAGGAACATCTCATGAGATGTTCCTATTCTCACGGTGCTGACAACATAACCAGTCATATCCTGCAGAGACCGATGAGGACGCTGCTATTTCACGGAAGCCCGTGATTACGCATGTGTTTATGTAGCCCCCCGGGGACTGTGAACGCACACAGGCATGAGTTGGTTTGTGGTCTCTCTGTATTCGTGTTTATGTGCTTGTCCATAAACCAGCTCTGTGTACACATTAGTCTCTCTCCCATTATCAGATTCCTTTTCCCTTTTGCTTTGCATCCACTCTGCCCCCTTTCCCCTATTGGACTAAAACACAGAAATGAAGTATATACCTTGCTATTTTGTGTTAATTGAGTAGAATTTTATATTCCTTGTTCTTAGAACATTTTAAAGTTTCTCGGTAAAAGACTAAATGTTACTGCTATTCCTAGAGAGGTGGTCTCTGGTCTTTTTTGCTGCATCAGTAACCCTTGATAGAATTAAGGCTTCCCAGTGGCGCTAACGGACTGCAGGTGCTAATTCTTGTGGTCTCTCCCACCCCATTCCTGCCTAAAGACAATATGAAGAACCATCTTCCTCAAGCGTTTTCTAAAAAAAAAAAAAACTATGCAATGTATCTGCCTTTGAACAGAAAGTGGTGCCATGTCATGTTTTCATCAGGAAACCTGCAGCACGAATGAAGATTGATCGAGATCTCTTGAGGCTAAAACTGTGAAGGTCTAGTCAGATACAATGGGTCATTGTTTTGTTGTCATTACTATTAAAATTTGGCAATAACCTGCTTAAAGTCCCTAGATCATACCTGGTTACTTCTCCTGACTTGTGTGGAAACAAACTGGACACAAATTCATGTGGAGAGGGAAAAGTATACAGTTTCTAATTTAGAAGTTCTTATTAGGAAATTTCCTTCCACCTGAAGCTAGGTGCTTTGAAAAATAACAAAGGCATAGGAAGTGAACAACTAATAGCAAACAAGAGATGTTTTCCTGGACCATACCCTAAGACTCTAGAAAAAGAGTCTCCTGAAAAGAGTCTGTGTGAGCTCCACAAGACAAGGGAGAAAGTGACAAACCAAGAACTAAGAAGGATTTCAGCAAAGTGCAGATAAAATGCCAGTGTGAGAGAAATGTCCAACATAAAGAGAGATCACAGTATGTCTAACTTTTAAGTGAAAATACTTGGAATTTGGTCAAGAACAATATTCATTGTTCCAGATGTCTGGAAAGAAATGCCAGCTTCACAATTTTACATGAGAAAGTAAATTGGCTCTCATCACTTAGATTCGACAGGATGAAACTCATAGCTACACAGCACAGGGAAGTGTGGGTGTCATTAGGACTGTTCCCAAAATGTTCCCTGTGCTCCTTACACATGTTAAAACAGACTGCACTTCCCCATCCCCGCTGAAGTTCTTCACGTCCACATGACTTGCTTGAGCCAACGAAATGAGAGTAGGAGTGATGGTGTCACTCCATACAGGATGCTAAAAAGCCAGTGAGTGCTTAGCAATATTCCCCTCCTCTGGCCACAGGAATTATGGACAAATATATTGAGATAGAGCCCTCCCCACCAAGCCTGGGTCCCTGTATGTCGCAGATGAATAGACTCCTTCCTCTGCTGCCTTGTGTTGAATATGCAGAGTGGGCATACTCGTCGGGGGTCAAGCCACTGAGACTTTGGTCTTGTTACTAAAGCATAATCAGCTTGAACACATTGATATAGGAGATAATCACTCTGACCAAAATAAACAGATTTAACTGTAAGAAAAGCAGCTTTGTATGCGAAGAAAATATTTACTTTCATGGAAACTTAAAACCGTGAAAATGAAAGAAAAAGAACAAAAAAGTAAAACAGGAGCGGCCAGATTCTGTCCTCTCAGGTCGATGAAGACTATAGAAGGTGTTTTCCGAATCCAAACCAGCAGAGGAGTAACATGGTCCACAGTGGGAAGGTTGCTGTCCTCCCATCCACAGAAGCCTCATTCTACTCAAAACAGAGGGTCTGGTAAAGTCACGGCTGACCCTCTGATGATTTCGCCTGTCAGAAGGTAGAGATACATCCATGATGAATTCAAGCAAAAGGAATACTGAGTAATGTCAAGTCACGTATCCTAGACTTAAGAAAAACTGACATTTAAAAGTTTAGAAATTGTCTTTTTCCTTTCTCCTCCCTCCTTCCTCTCCCTTCCCTTGAGGCAGCCAAGAATGGCATGGCCAGCAAAACCAGGGTCAAAAAGGCATGTGAGCTGAGGAAGTAGCCAGGAACTTGAAGGTCAGGGCCAAGGAGGCTGGCAGGGCTGGGGCCAAGGTGGTGGTCAGGGCTGAGCAGCCCAGGGGCACCAGCAATGCCAAGGCCAAGGAGGCAGCTGGGATGAAGGAGGAAGCTGGCAGGGCCAGGAAACCAGGTAGTTACAGGAGAAACAAGCAAATTAAAAAATATATTAGGAAAGATGAAAGGCATTTATTTTGATGCCTCAGTGGTCTAAGCAGGGACACCAGGTGCCACTGCAGCTCAGGTACCTTACCACTTCTCCGCCAGCTCACTTCACCAGCATGGAAGAGCAGCTTGGTCCACAGCGCCCCCGCCCCGATCCCACTGACCCTTCTTTCAGCTTCTCTGCCTCTTGGGCCAGGTACATGTTTAGCTTCCCCTGCAGGAAACCGGTATCATCAAAGCTGCAGGCCCGGAGGTGGTGGGCGTTTGAGTCCTGTTCCTGGCCGTCTTCAGGGGTTCCTGCTTGTCCTTGCTGCCCCCCACTTCACATCAATCATCACTGCCTAACTGTTTCCCGTCGACTTCAGGTTCCAGCACCGGAGGCCAAGACAGAGCCGTAGGCACTGTTTACGCAGCTTCACACAATTGCATGTGGTCAAATCTAAATAATAAATGCCTTCCTCTGATAAAAGCCTAACACAGCCCCACATCAGTGGTTAAGAGGGAGGGCATACCTAGAGGGAGGGCTCTGGAGTCACTGCATGCGTTTGAATCCCAACTCTGCCACTTCAAGCTGTGTGACCTTGGGCAAGTTACTTAATTGTTCTGTGCCTCCATTTCCTCATCTGTAAAACAGCAAAATATTGGAACCTACCATATGGATGTTCCTAGCAGCAAAATCATCTGAAGCCAGTCTTTATCCCTTTTGTTCCTCTAAACTAAATCTATATAGCCTGTGCTCTATTTCACTTACAGAGATTTCAAATGTTTTAAGGAAAGTCCGTGTGTGAATTCCAAGACCACTGTCAAAAACACTGAGATGCAAGACAGAATGTTCTGTTGGCTGCAGAACATTGGTATCACTCTTTGTTTATAGAATGAAAAAGGAATATTCAGCATTATTAACAGTTATGTCAGTGAGCACAAGCCTAATTAGTATTGTAATGGAAAATACATTTGCCTCTCTCTTTTAAACAGATTTTCAAACAAACAAAAACAACATCTATCAAAAAGTTCTTTGTTCCCCAGGCGCTGCCTAATTTGGGGAGCTTGACTGTCATATCTCAATAGTAGGAACACGTTAGGAGGGTGCGGAGAACAACGTAAAGGAACGGTGAATGCATCAATATTTGAATGTGTGTGTTCGAAGGTGTTTACCCCAGTTTACAGCCTGGAAAAGGACTATTTCATGCAGGTACTCTAAACATGAGGACAAGTATAGCAAATGTTTTAAAACACTTAGAACAGTGTAAGTGCTTACAACATAGTAAGCACTCAATGTTAGATGTTAATAACATTATTACTATTAATATAGGATGAACAGATTTTTTTTAAAGCTAGATACTCAGCCCTGACCACCACCCTCTACTTAGACTTTGAGTGCGTTCTTGAATTGGCCTCCTACCCATTACTTCTCTATATGGATAGAAGAAAATTAATTTAACTCATTTATTCATTCAGCAAACATGTGCGAGCCATTGCAGGAATACGGAGGTGCACAAAACAGGGACCCTTTTGCAAGGATACAAATCCTGGGGGAAGATGGTGCCTGTGGCTCATATTTAGTTGCTGTGACTCTGTCAGGGTTTATTTTTGGGAAATGCCACTATAGTAACTACTGTATGCGAGTCTCATCAGAGGCTGGAAAACCTGTTTCCAGTTTGCTTTCATAGCTGTAGGTCACCAGAGTCCATGGGTCCACTGTTGTCAGGAAGGTAGATGTCCCCTGCCTCCTTTTCCACACCAGGTATGGTGTCCCTGAAGCTAAGGGCTCGGTACGCAAGGATGACCTTCCTAGAGAGAGGAAAACACTCGTCTTCAACAAAGAGGACCAGAGCATCTGACAGAGGTCAATGTTTAGTCTCGCTGATCTAACTCTCTACCACACTACATCCTCTCCTGCCAGCCGTGCCCAAATCACAGTAACTCGAGAAACCTGGGGAACTCAAGGGTTTAAAGGTACAGAATATGAAGAGGTGGTCAAGTTCATAGATTCATTCTGGGCCTGTCTCAGTTCAAGATGGCCAAATGTATTTAAGACTACTGCAGGGGTCAACTCCTCCTGAAAATGTACCTTCAGGATTTGTTTCATTTTAGCTCTTTTAACAGTCTCACACAAGAGACTGGATGAATGAAAATTCCAGAATTCTCCTGCTCTTGTGGCTCCAGGGTGGCTCAGGAGCCATTATTAGCCTTGTGGGATAAGGGGAAGGTTCTGAGCTCTAGCCTACCCATCAGTGGCATAGTCACTGGTCAATACATAACACATATCACTGTAACTGTAATCTTGTAACTCTCTGACCTCACTTTCTTCACCTATGAAATGAAGATAACCATGTGACCCAGAGTTGTTGTGAGATTCCAACTACATCATGTGAGTGAAGAGTAATACGTAAACCATAAAGCAAATAACAAGTTTTTTGTTGTTTTTTTTACTCTAGATGTCTTCCTAAAGAGCAGTCCATGTCAGTGCCCTGTGCTTGCTCAAAAGCCTGATTATTGCTCATGACTTTGGAAATCACAGGATCCAAACAAATTAGTCGGCAACTGGCCAGCACTTTGTCAGCATATGGTCCCAGGCGATTACTAATCTAAGCAATGAGATTCGTTTTCCAGCCCAGCACAGTGCATCTGAGCAGCAGGGCCACCCCCGTGCCAGCCGTATGCGCCCACCTCCCCTGGTTCTGACCATAGCTTCATCTTTTCCCTCTTGGTTCACCCCTTAGGAGACAACCCCCCACCTCAAATCAGCATGGTCCCTGAGCCTCTAGAAACCCACACATCATATCACACCCTTAGACTCTTCCTACCTGTGGGCAAGGCCTGACAAATAATACTTAAATTACTCCTAGCCAGTTCCTAGTGATGGACTGTAGCCATTCTAAACAACGTTTAAAGGATTTGAGGATTTTCCTTTGTGTGTTTAATTTTAATGGCCTCTGAGCATGTCCAAATATAACTATTAGAAATTTGGAAAGAAAAACAACAATTGTACGTGTACATGAGCCTTTGGAAGTCTGGCTGGCTTAGCAAAGCCTGCGAGCCATAGTTTGATTGTAAAACATCTCTCCTTGCACTGTCACCTCACGGTACACATCTCCCAATTCACACGCATAACCAGATAAAGAAAGCAACTTTGGCTGAAAGAGAACATTGGATTCCACTTTGAGAAAGGAATGGATCTCCCTGATGAGAAAAATTAGTTGTAGTCAACACTAAGTATGTTAAAGTGTATGCACCTGAACTGAAGGCGGAAGCACCCTCCAGAGTCCTCTGCTGGGGGCATATGACATCTCTGCGTCCCCTCATATAATCTAAGTGCAGCACCACATTTAGTAAGAATCTCATCTTCTAAAGGGTTAAGAGAAACGTTTGCTTAAGTTCTCGGACCAACCAAAGCATAAACTCAGAAGGAACAAGGAAAGGATACAATAGGATCTTTTTTTAAAATTTTTTATTGTTATGTTAATCACCATATATTACATCATTAGTTTTTGATGTAGTGTTCCATGATTCATTGTTTGTTCATAACACCCAGTGCTCCATGCAGAATGTGCCCTCTTTAATAACCCATCACCAGGCTAACCCATCCCCCTACCCTCCTCCCCTCTAGAACCCTCAGTTTGTTTTTCAGAATCCATCATCTCTCATGGTTCATCTCCCCCTCTGACTTACTCCCCTTCATTCTTCCTCTCCTGCTATCTTCTTCTTTTTCTTTTTTCTTAAAATATGTTGCATTCTTTGTTTCAGAAGTACAGATCTGTGATTCAACAGTCTTACACAATTCACAGTGCTCACCGTAGCACATACCCTCCCCAATGTCTATCACCCAGCCACCCCATCCCTCCCACCCCCAACCACTCCAGCAACACTCAGTTTGTTTCCAGAGATTAAGAATTCCTCATATCAGTGAGGTCATATGATACATGTCTTTCTCTGATTGACTTATTTCACTCAGCATAACACCCTCCAGTTCCATCCACGTCGTTGCAAATGGGAAGATCTCATTCCTTTTGATGGCTGCATAATATTCCATTGTGTATATATACCACTTCTGCTTTATCCATTCATCTGTCGATGGACATCTTAGCTCTTTCCACAGTTTGGTTATTGTGGACATTGCTGCTATAAACATTGGGGTGCACGTACCCCTCGGATCCCTACATTTGTATCTTTGTGGTAAATACCCAGTAGTGCAATTGCTGGATCGAATGGTAGCTCTACTTTCAACTGTTTGAGGAACCTCCATACTGTTTTCCAGAGTGGTTGCACCAGCTTGCATTCCCACCAACAGTGTAGGAGGGTTCCCCTTTCTCTGCATCCCCGCCAACATCTGTCGTTTCCTGACTTGTTAATTCTAGCCATTCTGACGGGTGTGAGGTGGTATCTCATTGAGGTTTTGATTTGGATTTCCCTGATGCCGAGCGATGTTGAGCACTTTTTCATGTGCCTGTTGGCCATTTGGATGTCTTCTTTGGAAAAATGTCTGTTCATGTCTTCTGCCCATTTCTTGATTGGATTATTTGTTCTTTGGGTGTTGAGTTTGATAAGTTCTTTATAGATTTTGGATACTAGCCCTTTATCTGATATGTCATTTGCAAATATTTTCTCCCATTCTGTCGGTTGTCTTTTGGTTTTGTGGACTGTTTCTTTTGCTGTGCCAAAGCTTTTTATCTTGATGAAGTCCCAATAGTTCATTTTTGCCCTGGCTTCCCTTGCCTTTGGCAATGTTTCTAGGAAGAAGTTGCTGCGGCTGAGGTCGAAGAGGTTGCTACCTGTGTTCTCCTTTAGGATTTAGATGGACTCCTGTCTCACGTTTAGGTCTTTCAACCATTTGGAGTCTACTTTTGTGTGTGGTGTAAGGAAATGGTCCAGTTTCATTCTTCTGCATGTGGCTGTCCAATTTTCCCAACACCATTTGTTGAAGAGACTGTCTTTTTGCCATGAGACATTCTTTCCTGCTTTGTCAAAGATTAGTTGACCATAGAGTTGAGGGTCCATTTCTGGGCTCTCGATTCTGTTCCACTGATCTACGTGTCTGTTTTTGTGCCAGTACCATACTGTCTTGATGATGACAGCTTTGTAATAGAGCTGGAAGTCCGGAATTGGGATGCCGCCAGCTTTGCTTTTCTTTTTCAAGATTCCTCTGGCTATTCGGGGTCTCTTCTGGTTCCATACAAATTTTAGGATGATTTGTTCCATTTCTTTGAAAAAAGTGGATGGTATTTTGATGGGGATTGCATTGAATGTGTAGATTGCTCTAGGTAACATTGACATCTTCACCATGTTGGTTCTCCCAATCCATGAGCATGGAACGTTTTTCCATTTCTTTGTGTCTTCCTCAATTTCTTTCATGAGTATTTTATAGTTTTCTGAATACAGATCCTTTGCCTCTTTGGTTAGATTTATTCCTAGGTGTCTTATGGTTTTGGGTGCAATTGTAAATGGGATCGACTCCCTGATTTGTCTCTCTTCTGTCTTGTTGTTGGTGTATAGGAATGCCACTGATTTCTGTGCATTGATTTTATAGCCTGCCACTTGACTGAATTCCTGTATGAGTTCTAGCAGTTTTGGGGTGGAGTCTTTTGGGTTTTCCACATACAGGATCATATCATCTGCAAAGAGTGAGAGTTTGACTTCCTCTTTGCCGATTTGGATGCCTTTGATTTCTCTTTGTTGTCTGATTGCTGTGGCTAGGACTTCTAATACTATGTTGAATAGCAGTGGTGATAGTTGACATCCCTGCCGCGTTCCTGACCTTAGGGGGAAAGCTCTCAGCTTTTCCCCATTGAGAATGATATTCGCTGTAGGTTTTTCATAGATGGCTTTTATGATATTGAGGTATGTACCCTCTATCCCTATACTCTGAAGAGTTTTGATCAAGAAAGGATGCTGTACTTTGTCAAATGCTTTTTCTGCATCTATTGAGAGGATCATAAGATTCTTGTTCTTTCTTTTGTTAATGTATTGTATCCCGTTGATTGATTTGCGGATGTTGAACCAGCCTAGCAGCCCAGGGATAAATCCCACTTGGTCGTGGTGAATAATCCTTTTAATAAGGATACAATAGGATCTTGATCCCTAAAGTGAAAGCTGAGTGCCAAGAGAATTCAGCTGGAAATTTGGCGGAAGTTAGATGCCTAGATTCAGAAAGTAAATCAAGTGACACTAATCTAGGAGATTCTAGAACCCCACAGACTGATTTATGTTCCTAGTTGTGGTTTTTTTTTTTTTTTTTAACTTACTAATTCCAATAGCAAAAGAGGAAGAAACCCTTTGAGGATGGCAGAATTACAAAATGGATTCATTCATTCAACACAGATTTATTGAGTACAAACAAACATAAGTAAATTATAGAAAGCATTGCAAGTGGGCCAGTAGGGTAGTTATTTTAGATGAAGGGGTAAGATTAAGCATGCATCGTTTTTATAAAAATAATGAAATCAATATTCTTTGGGGGAAAAACCTTAAATATATAAATAAACAGCAATGCATGTACTATGATAAGGAAAGTATCTTTTGTGTTTTCCAAGGTTTTCTGGTAAGTTAACTTGTTTTTTAAAATGCTAAACAAAAAAAATGAGAGGTTGGAAAGATGGGCAGATGCAGAAAAAAAGGAACATGGTTACAGAGAAAGAGAACACTGTGGATTGAGAAGGATATGGAAAAGATAAGAATTATATTGAGCTTTTAAGATAGATAGGAACTGCATTTCAGAAAAGAGGAAAAGGGCAGTGATGTTTAGGATTAAAGGTCCAGAGGCAAGACCAAGATGCAATTGGTAAGTGGAATGGTTCAGCCCAGACAACACTGTCCAAGTGGGCATGTATGGACTCAAAAGGGAGCCAGGACAGCACAGAGTTAGGCCAAACTGAGCAGAAAGTTAACACCCACTTTAGGCAGCTTAGGCAATGCACTGAACTGAAACGGGGCCCTGAAGCTGGCCTTCACAAGCTCCCAACCCAACTCTACCTCCAGAGGCAATTGGATCTTAGCTAGATGTCCCTGCTCCCCAGTGCCGACTGTCCACAGACAGACAACCTTTCCTTCTAAGAAGAGAAGTCACCCCAGGGCCCCATTGCGCATCTCCGCCCTTTACCTTCATCTCAGGGATCTGATGTTACCAGTGTGAAAACAACATTGCTTGAAAGCAGGAGGTAAACAGACACAAGTTTCAAGCTAAGCAGTGAACTATCTGGTGTTCCAGGGCAGGGGGCCCAGCAGTTATAAGCACTGCTCCAACCTAGACCTTTTTGTGTACGTCATATAATAATCAGAAAAATGCACAGAGGAAAAAAAGAGAAATGTCTTGAAATAGGAACTTCTCGAGGGCAGGAGCCATGCTTTATCCACCTTTGCCTCACCAGAATACATATAGCAGATCAGGAAGTGTTTTGTGATGAATCAATCAGTGAATTTAATGAAGCCCAGAATCTAGATAATTAAGTTTGCCAAAACATACACATTCTCCAAATACCCTCAAGTATGCTTCAAAATCAGTAAAATTCATGGGGAAACTGGAATCTTTCCAGCTCTGAGTAGGGGAACAACCCACGTTTTTCACTTTCTTTTGCAGACTCACCATCTTGAGTGTTTGGACTCAAAATCTGGGTTCGAAGCTCCTGTAGGCTAATTTCCAGACACCTGCAGACCTCCTCAGGGCTATAGGGTTCAGGGTGAAGGGCATCCTCTGTGATCCACAGCATTTCTTCCAGACTGACTCCAAGTTTGGCCTGCACCTCCTCTAGTCGCAGTACTTCATCCCACTGCAAGCCTCTGTATTTAGCCAGGAGCTGCAAGTTCAAACCAAGATAATGGTTAGCTTTCATTTCAGAAATTGATATGTACTATTTTAATTAGCCAAATTCAACTGTTTTCTTTTTTCCATTCAACCTATCCACATTTCCCATCATTGCTTGAAAATGTACACTGGGTTCAGATGTTTGGAATTAAAACATGCTTGTGTGACACTCACAGGCTAAACATTTTTCCTTAAAAAACCTAATATCCCGCTATTTTTTTTTTTTCCCTGTCACCACTTTCCCTCAGGGCTATTGCTTTGAATGATTTTGTTCTTTTATCCCTCTTCAGTTCATCCCTAATACACCGCTCTCTATAAAGTCTACAGAAAACTACCCAATTCTCATGTGACCTGGGTCCTGAGGTGGACATTGTATGCCTGATTTCATTAGAGCACTTCCTGTTTACCACATGCCTCTTTGAAAATGGCTAATGAATTTAAGTATCTGGACATTTGGAGTAAAGTCCCAGATTTTAAATGAAAACCTCATTGGTGACCTTATGAAAAACCACTTCATTAGGTTGCTGGTAGAACTAGAGCTGTATGTTTCTCCACCCTCAAGAAAAGAGTTTGGCTTCCAACTGCGTCTTGAGGCATCCCTCAGTTTGATGGAGAGGGTTAAGTACAAACGAAACCTTTGTAACCAGGTCCACTTGTGGGTACCTCAATCTGGAATATGTTTCTCTCATTCTCCCCAAACCACTGACTGAGCCTTTCAGAGCAGGTGACCAAAGATAGCTCTCATCCTGAAGTCTATAAAATGCATTCCCTGGGTGTGAGGCAGGTGCAGACAGTACAAACAGCAAAAAGAAACAAGCAAAAGAAGGGAAAACTCGTCTTCAAGGAAATGTGCATCTGATTTACTCTTCTATTATGCTGATGATTTGATTTTCCTTTCTTTTAGACAGGAAGCAGGGCTTACCAAAAGACCATTGAACTTTGGTTAGGGCCACTCATTTCTGAAGAATCTTAATAACAGAAGTTCTTATATTCATTAATCCTCTTTTTAAAACTCTGGCTCATACATTTGAAAGGAGTTAATGATTTTAAGACAGAACTGGGAAAAGAGAAAAAGCATTATATTTTTCTGTTCAATTATTTCACAGAACATGGTACCATTTTTAAAGCCAGGACTAAAGCTAAGATCTTTCTTCTGACTTTGCTTAGCACACTTAGTTTTTACAAGCAGTGCTAGACTGATACCTCCACAGATTCACTCATTCATTTAATTCATTCATTCATGGTCTATATTCTAATGTATTCCAAAAATAATTTGAGAAAACTTATAAAGACATAAAGCAATATATTTATTTTATACAGAAAAAGAGCTGAAGTTGATAATCTCCTAGAATGATACTTTCTTGAAACACAGATCCAAATCCAGCTGAAATAAGCAATGAAGCAAACAGAAGTAATTAACAACTGTATAGTGCTGTATGATTTAAAACATGCTTTTTATTTCTTTTACTTCACCAATCTTGTGAGATGGGTATTATTACTCTATTTAAGAGGTAAGAGTAGATGACTTGCCCCAAGTCTAGTAAGAAACAGCAGCTGGAAATTGAACCCTGGTCCTCTAACTCTTTCTGGCTTCCTCAAGGTCACAATCTCAGTAAGTAATGGCTAATATCTATGTGGTGCTGCTCACAGTAGTTCAAACTGCCATTCAAGTCCTACCAATGGATTTCTAAGCACAAACTAAGATTTGTGTTAGACATGAACATTCCAGTGATTTAAAAACAAACTTTGATAGATGGGTTCCCTCTAAAAAAAGAAGAAGAAGAAGGAAAAACATCAAAGAACTGGCCCCAAGTGATGAGAGTGGGCTCTTCCTCAGAACCTTTTAGTCAACAACAATCTTCAAGTTTCCATCCCGTGGCTCACTTGAACAAGTCACAGTGCCTCAGGCACTTGATCCAAGGAAACTGGGCCTGGGATGTGTGAGGAGAAAGTCTGGGAGGGATGCCTGCTGCCTACAAGGTTGTTTTTCAGAGGCAGCCTCCCTGTGTGCTTTCCTTCCACAGACAGAGGCACTAACATACAAAAGCTCACATTCACTCCAGCAATATCCCAGTTTGTGTCGGGTCCACTTAGCCCCCAGCTGGAGGGGCCACAAAGCCAACTGGTCTATATTTCAGTGGAGGATGAAATCTACCACATGCCGTCACCGACAGCTGCACGGCCATGAGCCACTGAATAAGAGTGCACTACATGGTGGGAGTAAAATAGGAAAGCTGCTTAAGCCCTTTGAAATCTGGCTCAGGAAACAGAAGGATGACTTGCAGATGAGGGAAGTGGGTGGGTAAGATCACTGTCACTCAAAGACAGAACTTCATGAAGGAATTTGCCACTTGAGGCCTTGGTGATTGGCCTACTTCACATTTGTGAAGCAGGACTATGAGTCAGGGCTATGGGTCATTTCACCACAAGTTCCTCACTTGTAGCAGGGTGGGGAAATAAGAGAAAGCAGTTCTTTGTCAACATTCACCACTTTCGGGCGCTGGGGTGGCTCAGTTGGTTAAGCGACTGCCTTCGGCTCAGGTTATGATCCTGGAGTCCCGGGATCGAGTCCCACATCGGGCTCCCTGCTCGGCGGGGAGTCTGCTTCTCCCTCTGACCCTCCCCCCTCTCATGTGCTCTCTCTCTCTCTCATTCTCTCTCTCTCAAATAAATAAATAAAATCTTAAAAAAAAAAAGACATTCACCACTGCAAATATTAAGTATTCATATCAGATACCACTTCTGGGAGGTTCCTGAACCTGTTCCGTACCCTGTGGGCAAGAAAGCACGCAACAAGTGTTTTGTCCACAGACATGGAAAAAGGCAGATAAATAGTGCTAGGATCCTGTCTCAGGTTGGTGTCTCTCAGAAGCAGGCTCTGAGGCAAGGATTTAGGGGGAAGGATGATTCCAAGATGCCGGCAGAGGAGTGGAAAGGAAGACAGCAACAGGAGCCAATGCAAGGTGCAGTGACATGGAGAGGTGAGGTTGGGCCTGCTGGGCCCTCTGGAACCTGTGTGTAAAAACCTTGGATGTGTCCTGCCTGTGGGCAAGCAAGCTGGAATATTTACCACTAACTCTCATCCATCATCTGTTGAGGGCTACTTCCAAGGATATCAGCTCCCAAGCATTTCCAGGTTGTCTCAGGTGCAAACTCAGAGCTGCCAGAAAAAGCCCTCAGTCTGGGAGCTCCCAGTAAGGGGATGTGCTAGGAGAGTGCTAAGATACGGACCCTAACTCAGGAGGCTGACTCTCAAAATCCACCTCTCTTTGACTTCCACACTGCAGTTAGCAGTATTAAAAAAGCAACGGGAAAAGTACCAAGTCTACTCTTCATCTGGTCAGCAAAGGCTAAAATTTCTAATCCCTTCTCCGAGTTACCTCTAAAAACAACAATTCATTCAACAAGCTGTTTTCCACACAACAAAAGCGGCTATGTTGTTTTTGTTTCCAGTTAATATAAGTCACACATGCTTATTTTTTTTAAATTTCAAAAAGCACAAACCAGCTCAGAGCACAAAAAAATACAAAGTAAAATAAATCATCTGTAATTACTCCAATGGACAAGATAACCACCAACCACTATTTTGATAAGTATACTATTATATATTTATGCAAACTTTCTGCATACCTACACACATATAGTTTGATATAGATGTGATCATACAAAGTTGTTTTTATCATGAAGACTTTTTATTTTTTGCTTACCCCCATACCCCCTCCCAACTACATAGAGCTGCTCTCCAGTATTCCATAATGGCTGCTGACTTCCATGTGCATGTTCTACTCCATAACCATCATGAAAACAGTATGATGTTGCCCTTCCCCGACGTTAGTAATCCCCACTGTCTGGGCTCAGTGTGCAGGCTACAGGATAAATCTGAAGAAACCTGCACAACTGTGCAGAACGGATCGACTATAGTTCTCACTGCACCCTCAGCACATCCTGGCATCCCCAAACATGGTGCTCTGGATCTCATCCACGCCTAACTCCCACAGGGCACAATGGAAAGAGCAGGGGTGAAGGCATACCTGGACTCCTGCACTTACTTAAAACAGGTCACCACCTACCCTGGCCCGAAACTCCCAGTATATAAAATGGCGTACTTAAACTTAATGGCTACTTTACAAGCTACTGTTTGAAGATTCAATAAGATAACAATAAAAATATCTAGCACCTTGCCTGGCCTAGAAGACGCACTTCTGTGAAGGTCCAGTTTCTTCCCTCTCCCCATTCTCCTGCCTCTCTAGCTAGTTCTCACCCACCTGACACCTTTTTCCGTGCTTTCAAACATATACAGATGTCTGCTGTCTTAAAATCCTTAATCCTAAAGCTGCTATTCTTCATTTCTCCCCCTCTTTCACTAACTACCAGTGGCCCATAGTCTAGGCCTTTTTGCAGCCACTCTCACTATTGAATGGGGCCTCCCAAAGGTTTTTCCTTGCCTCCCAAACCACTTCCAAAGCCACTGGAGTTTTCTCAGTCCTTTTAGCCCCTAACAAGTCGGTGGCTTCTGGCACTCTTCAGGGCCTACCTTCTTCCAATTCCCTGTTTCATTGCTTCTGTAGCCTTGATTTTTCCTGGTTTCTCTCTCACCTCTCTGGTCCTTACACCATTTCCTTCCATGACTCATTTTTCCCCTTTCATTACCTATTTCCTAACTGAAGTCACCTTCCAGGGCTAACCCCTGGCCTTCTGGTCTTTTCTTGCCACATTTTTTTCCCTCAACAAACTGAACTTAGCTTTTGGTTTTGACTACTGTCTCTAAACACATACGTCTGAGGGCCGTCCCCCAAGCCCAGAGCTACATGTGAAGGTCAAGGGGAGAGCCTTCGATGTATTCCTAACCAGGTAGGAGAAAACTCCATGGGAAAACATCACTGCCTCTCACTATCCAGTCACCTTCCATCCAACCTTCTCTAAACCTACCAGTGGCAGCACTATGCTTTCCACCCCATCATGTCAGCTTGAAACTGCAGCTTACCAACTCAACGGTTTTCCTTCATTGACACATGCCTGCGTGCAGTGAGTGTTTGCTGAGTGCCCACCACTCTCCACGCCCAGGGCACAAAACAGTGAGTAAGCACACACGGCTCCTGACCACAGGGAGCTCACAGCCTACCAGAGGAGACAGGTGTTCAATGAGAATTACACAGTGAACAACTTAATCTAGTTGTGATCAACTGCTATCATGGAAAAATACAGGAGGTGGTTAAGAGCATATAAAAGGACATTTAACATAACAGGAGCGGGGAGGGTAGCCAGGGAAAGCTTCATGGCGAAAGGAAGAGAGACACCCAATCATGGAGAGCTTCATACCCGACGCTTTACTAGACTCAGTCACAGCTTCTCTCGTATCCCTCCCTTTTTATCTCATCCTCAGTTCTCTTCCACCAAGGCAAAAGTTCCTGCTGCCAGGTTAATACGTCTAATACCTTGCTATCAACATCAAGCAGCTGCCCACTGCTTCTGGAACCAAGCCTGGTTGATCCTTAGTGCAGCACTGACAGCCCTGCCACAACCTGGTTCTACCAAACACATGGACCCTATCCCCCAATATGCGCTTCCTCTGCCCTGCAGGTTGGACCCACCATTCTGGGAATACTCCGCACTACAGTCTCGGCACAATGTGCTCTACTGAATCAAAAGCGCTGAGTGAAACTGGCCACATTCTTGGGTTTTTGGTTTTCCTCCACTTAAATTCAAGGAAACTGCCAAAGACCTGACATTATGCCCACTTCTCACGTTCTATCACTAGCAGAGAATAAGTTCCATATTGACCATTAAGTGGCAGGAGCCAAAAAAACTGGGTGAATGATGGCCCCTGAGTAGACAGGCTCCGTAAAGAATCACATTATAAAATTTCCTTGAAGTGCCAAAGGACCACATGAAACTCTCCTTCATTGCTTCACTTGTTGCCACAAGGAGCTCAGGGTATGCAAAAGCAATGGAATAATTTCTCATCCCTTTTTGACTTCCCATAATACTCATTATCAGCATCACATATTTTATCCCCCAACAGAATTAAGGGATACTCTCTTTCACAGACATAAAACATTTCTGGAAAAGTTTAAGCCACTGAATGTGTGTAAAGTATGAAAAATTTTTGCTCATTAAATATTTCTGGCCACTTTGTCAATTTAAGAACATAAATATGTGCTTCACTTAAAAGTTTCACTTACGTAAGTAATAATTATAAATCTCTACTGAGTTTGCTTTGAAATGTTCTTAATTTTAGTTCAAATGGCTTTATAAGACTGACTTTCAATGAATCTGCATCAATTAGTTTTGGAAGCTACTAGAAAGAGAGGAGGAGGGAGAAAGAGAAAGAGGGAAAGAAAGGAGATTTGAGGATATAGACGAAACTATTAACATAAAAGCAAAACAAAGAAAAACCATCTTCGTTGGTTTAGTGTACTTCCCTGTGTTAAGTAGATACAAAAGGTACTCATTTTCATAGGAGGAATAGGAAAATTAGTGTCATTCAATACAGTTTTGCTGTGTAGAGCTCCATCTGATCAGTGTCATTTTCAAAACTATCCTAATTAGTCATTTCTGCCCCGATACTTCATTTTTACTGTCTGAAAACAGTTTGTCCAGATTAAGACAGTGTTCCTTACCTTTTTACATGGGATGTTTATTTCCCAATTTAATGAGACCATTTCCAAACAAATATTATATTCATTCATATATAGAGAAAAGAGTGGAACCACTTTGGAAGGAAAATATGCTTAGCAGAATTCCAGCCTACGCTCTTAGGCAAAAGTGTATTCTTTCTTTTTTTTTTAATCTTTCTTTCTCTTTCCTTCTTTCTCCATACCCAGCATGGAGCCCATGTGGGGCTTGAACTCATGACCCTGAGATCAAGAGCTGAGCTGAGACCAAGAGCCAGATGCTTAACTGACTGAGCCACCCAGGTGCCCCACCTAGGCAAAAGTGTGTTCTTAACATCAAGATCATATTAGCGGTTCTAACTTTATTTTAGTTTTACCTTTACTTATTATAAACTAGTGGTTTGCAGCAACATGAATTAAAAAACATTTTCCATCTTGATAAAGTCTTTCACTTTACTTTCTTCCACATTTTAAAAGACAAATTCAGAGTATGCATCAACTGAGAGGTGTGTGCAGCAAAAAGCAAAATTCAGATGCCAATTTCGCTGACCAGAGTACCTCTAAGACTCATATGGAGCTATCAACTCCTGTTCTTGAGGAGGTTCTATAGTGGATTAAGTTTTCCAGATACTGCTCCCAAAAGAGATGCCTTTTTTTTCCAGTTAACTCTCAGACCATTTCCCTACCCTAACATTTCACTAGAGATTCACCACCACAACTGCATTCCTCTCTCTACTTGCATTTCAGGAAGACAGTAGTCACAAGGTGAACCCATTTCACATCTCATACTTGTTTGAGCTCACCCGTAGATCTTGTAGAGGATATCTCATTTCATGATAAGACTTTGAAAACAATGTTGTGTATGCTTGAAGTCTCCTCAGGAAGGCAACACTTACTCATCAATCTCAAAGTAAAGTCAGCACGAATAAGGCCCTCAAACAAATAAGACACTAATTTCTTCCATCTCCTGAAAGAGGAAGCTTAAAGGAAAAAACAGTTCACTGAAGCCTTGATATTGAAAAAAGTTTACTGCACTATTTCTCATATATGCACTGATCATATACTGTGAAGAGCTTAATATTAAAACATTTCTTTTACATAATTTTTAGAAATTATTTGAATGAGTAAATTCTATTTTAAACATTTAAATCATGATTTTTAAAAAATGTTAATGTCAGAATTTTCCAGGGGGAAAAAAAAAACTTTTTCATTTTTCTGGCTCATCCTATTTCTACTCTCCCTAACTTGACAACTTCGGGGGGGTGGGAGCAGGATGAAGTGGCAAGTCAGTCACAAGGGATAACCCTTATGTGTACAATATTCAGATAAAGTTGAATCAAAAGGAGGAAACAGGCATTAAACAATTGTGATAAGTTCCGTAACTGAGAAGTGCAAGAGCTACGAAATATGAAGGGAGACTTACCTTAGTCTGGGAGTAAGGAGGTCAAGGAAGGCTTCCTAGGGGACATTTAGGCTGAGACTTCAAAGAAGGCTAGGGGAAGAGCATTCTGGGCATGTGCAAAGTCCCTGGGGTGGGAATGGGCATTATGGCTGGAGTGTAATGGGAGTAGGCGACGCTAAGACCGGAAGAGGATGAGGTGAACAGGCATCAGATCTTGCAAGGCTCTCTAAGCAGTGACAGGACTTTTTACTTCATTCCAATGAAATCAAAAAGTTTTAAAAGGTGTTAAGCAGGGGAATTATCTGATCAGATTTAAATTTCTAAACATCATTCTAACAAGGAGAAAGCACAGTGCAGCTCCTAAGCCAGAACCCCCCGGCTCCCAGCCTTAGCTCTCTCTCTTTCGGGTCATACCATGTACCCTTCTGGATCCTCCACAACATTTCATTTCTGTGTCACTTTTTGGAGCACCTGCTTATATACCACCTGATCACATACTAACCATTTCCTATTTCACATCCTCTAATTTTAACTCTCCACTCTGCTCTCTCTATTCTTATGTCTTATATCCTTTTGTGTATCTTCATGGTCCTAGGCATATAACAGGTATTCAGTGAATACTTCCTAAGTAGATTTAAGGTTTGACTGGCAAGGGTCTTCTAAACTGTGCAACAGAGAATTGCCAAGACTCCCTCCTGGTTTCTGTTTCCTTTGCACACATGTAACAGTCTTTTGGGCACAGGAGCGTTACATAAAGCCTGTATTTTTCAAGTGACCAGTGATGGCCCACTACAAAAATGGTGCTTCTCAGAGGACCAGCTGTGGAGGCTACCATCACATTTGTCAAAGAAACAAGATCAGTTATGGTCACTTCCTATCAATCACCTCCAGCTATCCTTCTGCACCCTTACCTAGCCCATGGCCTATGCTTCCTAGATATAAACTACCCTCTTCTCCCTGGTGCCATCCTAGAAGACTCAGCTGCGAAGTCCCTACAGCTTCCAAACACCTCGAGGTTGCAGGGCACACCTATTGGTCTATTTATCTCCGGAGTTCGGAATCCAATTACTCTCCACCCAAAGACCTTCATTTAGAATACTGCTGCAGTCAGAATGATGCCCTAAACTTCAGGGAAAGAGACAAAGGGGCAAAGAAAAAAGAGACAGAGGACAGGAGAAAGCCCACCCCAGGTTTCACCAGTTTGCCCGGTTCTTACCTTTGCGGCGAGCCGACACTCCATCACCCTGATATTGAAGTGAGAAGTTGCTGCCTTATTCATTTCCACACAACTGTTGGCAATCACAAATACTGCTCCACTTGGGAGTTTCACATCAGTTGCCCTCAGAGGACTAAATTCTATCAACTTGGCCTATTGGAAGAAAAATGACAGGTGAGATATAATGTATTAGAACTCAGAACATGCTTAATCATTTATCTATTTATTTACCTTAGCAAAAATTCTTCATAAAAATGCACTCTTTCGATTCAAATATTATTTATTGACTTCCAGGCACTGTGCTAGGTACTGGAGATACAACAGTGAACAAGACAGACACTGACCCTGCCCTCATAGAGCATACTATCCAGCAGGAAAGACAATCAAGTGGACAAATACATTTCTAGGTTGTGTGACAACAGTAGCAAAGCACATGGTGCTTTATAGGCACAGAGTTGAAGCACCTGATCACCTAGTATAGACTCCTTTGAGAAAAGGGAAATCTACACTGAGTCTTAAAGGATGAGCAAGAGTAGGGCAGACAGAGGATTTCTTGACCCAAATAGGAAATCAAAAAGAGGGAAGAGCATATGCAAGTTCAGAGGCAAAACAAAACAAAACAAAACAAAACATGAGGTGTTAATAAAGCTTTGGGTATTGAAATTTGCCCGGAGCTCAGAGTTTGAGGGTTGAGGGTTGGTGAGAGGGTAGAATGAAGAGGTAAAGCAGGAGCCAGATTGTGAAGTAAGCGCTTTGCAAGCGCAAAGAATGTGGACTTTGTTCAGATTCTATAGCTAACTGACATTAACATCGGCACTCTTGCCACCATGTCTGCTTGTCAGGTCTCATCCAAAACACCCAGATTATTTTCCTAACATTAAACCACCTTTCCTCATGGTTCATGTCTTTGGCTTAGAGGAATCAACAATAAATATTCTTAATAAAAAGAAATCCAGGTATTCTTAGAAAATAGCCAAGCTTGTAGGAATCTGATGAAAAACTAAGAAAAGATTTTAAAGAAATGTCCACTTCTATTTTGGAAATGGGTAGTTTATGGACAACAACCGAAACCTCTACTCTGCCTAAGGGAGTTGATAGCCAAGGGGAAGTGGTATCCAGCTAAAGAATTCATCCCTGGCTTACTGTCAACATTCTTTTCCCACCACTGAAGCCCCAAAAATGTTGACAGAGAAAAATGATACTGAAAAGTAAATTATAAAAAGAAGGGTTGTGAATATATGTGGTAAGAGAAGTTAACATTTGGGTTTAAAACCAACAAGAGATTATGAAAATGCCATGAGATGAAGTGATTTGGGACAAGAGCGGGAAAGGCGGTCCCAATAACTAGGGAGTTGAGAAATCTCATCTTAACAATGAAGAGAAATAGAAGGGGGAAAAGACTAGGCACAAGAGAAAAACAGATCTGAGGTATGATTCTGGGAGCCTAAGGAAGAGATGACCAACATGAAACAGAACAGGTGAACTGGTAGCAGCCTTGAATTACAAAGCAGATGATAAATACCATTTATAATAGAACCTAATAGAATTGACTGCCCAGAACCTCTCCATATGAAGTTGCAGTTGATATTTCCAAATAGCTCAATGTTACATACAGTTCCTTCTTCTGCAAGAAATGATATGGACTGGTCCATCCCTCCTCCTTCAGTGCCAATATAACGCTCGCTCTTGGCACAGATTTCCGCAAGTTCCACCTGAAAAAGTAAAATTTATTTGCACTGTGAGTACAGTCATAATTTATTTCTCATTCATTTCTTACTCCAGGCATGACAGATAGGTTTGAATTCCAGTGCCAACTCTGATCAGCTGACAAAAGTTGCCTGAAGCACTGTGTAACAAGGACTTTAAGACTACCATTGAGCTCAATAGGAAAACATAGCATGATGAATTAACGTTTGCAGTGGGATGGAATGAGATACTTGCTGCGCATGCCATGTATTTGCTCTCCATAAAAGACTTTATAGGGCAAGCAGTTTCTTCCATCTTTCTCTTTGCTCCATCTCTCTCTAGACTAGTATCACCAAAAATCTCACATAGGTACTCACTCATTTCTCCCTTCCTTTGTCTTCCTTTGTTTCCCCACAGTGGACTTTTCTAGTATCCACACAGCCAAAGTGGGGTCATGCAACTTTATCCTCCAGTCAAAAAGTTAATGCTGTCTGTGTGATTTCCATTAAATGTAAGAATCATCATGAAATTCTTGTCATTTCACATCCCTTCCACCAAGAAAGATCATGAACTAGCATCATCTCCCCAGACACATCTTCCTCCAACCATGATGAAGAGGCCCAACACACAAATGCAGTTCTAACCCAAATTGAGTATGTCAAAATATGTGTTTAAGAATCTTCAATGGCTTCCTACTGATTAATGAAATAAGCTTAAGCTCCTCAATCTGGCATTTCAAAGCCTTCTAAAATGTGCAAACAATTTGCATAGGAAATCATATTATCTACCACTCTTTTCCAATTAGATTTGTCTCCTTGACCATCTCACGGCATTTGTGCAACCTGGTATTACTCCCTATCTTCTCTCATATAAATCCCATAGCCAGTCAATACCCAGCTTACCAATTACCTACTATGGACAAGTCACTGGGCTGACCACTCAAATCTTCTTCCATCATAAAGTATTCCTCTAATATTGTTCCTACTATGGCATCCCCTTTCTCTGAACTTCTACAATCATCCATTTACTCACTCTACTATTCATCCATCCATCCATTTTTTTCTTTCTTCTAAGACTTGATTCAGGCCCTTACTATTTCTTACCTGTTTTGACTGGAAGATCCTCCTAGAATGATCATTCTGAATCTGATAATTGTCTCTGGCCTGCTTGGTTGCCAACACCTTGATGCTCATATTGCTCAACATGTCTTTAGTCCATAAAGACACAATGTCTTTAATGACATCCCTCGCTCACTTCTCCAGCCTGCTCTCCTACCCCCACTAACCCTGGAAACCCTAAGTTCAGACCATCAGGAATACTGAACAAATACTTTTCTTTATCACCCTTAAGCTCTTTCATCTCTCAGTGCCTTTCAAAGTGTGATTTTTGGTCCTCCTCACTCAATACTCCTCTCTCCGGCATCCCCCACTAGTTATCAGGTTCAACTCAAGCATTGCCTCTCCCTGGAACCCACACCACCAACCTAAATGCACACACACCACATAACGCCTCCTCTACATCCTTGTATATTAATTATTCTATTCTCATTTATCAAGCCATGCTTTAAGTGTGGATTTACTTGTGTTTTTACCCACCAGTCTACGAGGGCCCACTTAACTAATGTGACTGAATCACATAGTGTTTATTACCATTCTTTAATTGTGTCAGGTTTCAATCACATCTGTTTTCCCTGGAAAATTGTCAGTCTTATAAGAGACAGACAAATTCTGGTGTTTCTATTGTGTCCCCAACCTCACACAATGCTGAGCAACATAGTAAATAATAAATACCTGCTGCTTTCTCTTTCTGAGAATAGCTGCCCCAATACCATCTGAGAGATTCTGTGTCATATTCCTTGTTGGTCATGTGGCTTCACTAACATTAACTTCGCCTTGTGACACGAGGTAAACTTGGGACTATGATGTAATGGGTGTCACGCATGGCCTTGCTAAACACACAGCCAAGTGACCTGCCCATAATAGGCACATTAAAAATGCATCAAAAACTAATGATGTACTGTATGGTGACTCATATAACACAATAAAAAAATGAATTAAAAAAAATAAAGTAGAAGGGCGCCAGGGTGGCTCAGTCGTTAAGCATCTGCCTTCCGCTCAGGTCATGCTCCCAGGGTCCTGGGATGGAGTTCCGCATCAGGCTCTCTGCTCGGCGGGAGGCCTGCTTCTCCCTCTCCCACTCCCCCTGCTTGTGTTTCCTCTCTCGCTGTGTCTCTCCCTGTCAAATATATAAAATCTTTTAAAAAAAAATAAAGTAGCAAATAAAAGGTCAAAACACCTAGATTTTAAAATGTAAAGAAACAATATACCCAGGTGAAGAAGTTCACATAGCATTCGGTTAAGAATGAAGAGACCTGAGTCTCTGTCACCCTCAGCCAGTGTGAAAAGTCACCTCCCCAACAACTTTAATAACAGCCACATTTACATGCTAAGTACCTGGCATGATCTCTTCTGTGAGCAGTATCCTCTCTGGTTATCCTCCTTACACAGAGGAGGAAAATGGGACTTGGAGACATATAACAGAAAACGGAAAAGCCACTTGAACTTCATCTGCCTGACTCCATAGCCTGTGCTCTTTCCACACTGGACTTCATTACTCCTCTCCTGGCCCCACCCCACTGGGGATAATATAACCTATTTTCTCAATACCTCAAAGGGATGTGAAATGATAAATGAGATCACCAAAAGTTAAGTATCCTCCCTTTTATGAGAAAAGAAACTAAAGCACTGAGAAATATATGCTTATTGATTATTTAAAAAAATGTCTTCCATGTGGCAACAATAGGATACTTTTACTTTAAACAGGATGTTAATTTTTCCAGACTATCTACCTGGACAAATTTCAGAGAGACCCCAGAAGCCCCCAGCAGCTCTGTGTCAAGGAGAGTCCACCTGCAGGGATATGGACATGCCTATACTTTGCTGAATTCTGACAGATGGATCCCATGACTGCACAGAAAATAGCCAAGAGTTCTAAATATGAGGACACAAAAGAAAATGAAGATATGAAAGCCAGAAAATAAAAGAAAGGATAATTCATCTTACAGTCCCCCCAAAGCGCATAAGAAAATCAGTAGTAAACAGGGAGGAAAAAACCAGTACCAGACACCTCCAAACCTTGGTTAAAGCCTCAAAGCTCCTGCCAACTAGCTGTTGTAGATTTCTTAATTTTTCCATTTCCATGTCTTCATATACTGTTAATAATAATAATGATAGTTTTAGCAGTTAAGATTTATTGAGCACTTACTATATGCCAGGCACTGTTCTAATTACTTTGTATGAATTAATTATTTACTTCTTATAATGACTCTATAAGATAGGTAGTATATACTCATTTTACAGATGAGGAAACTGAGCGGGCTTATTAGCTGAGACTAAACTAGTAATTACAAAAGGTGAAATTCAACAAACTGTCTAACTCCAAAGCCTATACTCTTAATCACCATGCTATTATAACCTCCCATAATACAGAGAAAAATACCCACCTCCCTACCTATGGGATTATTGTGATAATCCAATGAATTACATAAAAATACCGCATAAATTCTAAAGAACTATATAATTGTTAATTTTATTATTTGTACATAATGAATAAGGAATCATTTGATTTACACAGTAGCTAAGTTCCAAGCCAAAAGTAAAGACAGACAGGTATAATTATTCTGGAAAACAGAACCGTTTTTAAAAGTGTTTCGGAAAAGACAGAATATAAAAGATTCCGGATGCCCCCAGGAGAACTAATTTAACAACAGGCAGTAATAGAGCCTGAGACAAACAGGAGAGTGTGTGCTCCATTTGAAGGAGTTTAGTCTTACTAGGGATGGGTGGGGGGGTGGTCCCCGCCTGCCAAACAAAACATGCTTGTAGTAGAAACTTCAACTGCAGGCCTGCAAGTGGCTTTTCCAGTGACCCTAGCCCTTCACCCCCATACCAAAAGCAAAAAGTCAAATCCAAAATGGTTATGACATGTGAAGAAACTAGAAACCAAAGTTTTTTTTAAATCTCAAATCCTGATTAAGCAAAAAAAAAATTGCATTCTTCTGTAGGTCCATAGCCTTAGCCAGGGACGTCATGACCCAAACTCAGAAACCCACTTATAGAGGGACCTTAACAGCAGGGGGTGTAAATGGGAGCAGAGAATGCCTGTCATTCTGGATAATGTGAGGGATACACGTGAGCCAGCCATGCCTATTCTGTCTTTGGGGACCGGACCCTGGAAATAGACTATAAAAAAGTCCTCCAAGAGTTATAATCCTTGCAAAGAAATAAATCAATACTCCATTCAGATTTGAAGTTATGTAAAATAGCAATAGATTTCAGGAGAGTAAGAAGATATGTCAAAAACACATTAACATGGTGTATGCAAAGAAACCTATCAGAACTTCAAACAAAGATCAAATAGAATTTGAGGACCCAATTCATTTTAACAAAGGATAAAGTTATCTTTTTCCTGGATGTTTAAAGGATTCTGAGGCTCCCCCATTTCTCCTATCTCCCCACACCACACACACACACACACACACACACACACACACACACACATACACACGCCCTGAGAACCCTCAGGCAAGAATAGCAAAGCTCTAAGTGAAAATGGACTCATTCCCCTCCCCACCAATATATTTTCTTCTGCCCTTATACCTGAATACTTCAAGAACCCCAGGTGCCTCCAAAGTAGTCACTTGTAGCATTTAGCTCTATCTCTTCCTATAAAATACTAATGTCTGAGAATCATTAGGGATGACAATTTGATTGCATGAGGAAATTTTCCAAAATTTACACCTAATAACTCATTTCTATTTTCAACTCCTGCTCTCTGGACAGTTAAGAGAAATCTGGCATTATTCATAGACCTTCTTTTAAAGCTACCAAAGATAGTTAGGCTAATTTAGCCCTTTGTGTGTTCTTCTCTTGAAGCAGCCTGGGAAAGAATCAAAAGTCACATGGGTTCCCAAATTAAACAGCTTACCCATCTGCTCGCCAGTGGGGCACTGGTAAGAGGAGAAATAACAGGGTTAGATTTAATAGTCACTGAGAAAGGGGACGCCTGGGTGGCTCAATCAGTTAAGCATCTGTGACTCTTGATTTTGGTTCAGGTCATGATCTCAGGGTCCCTGCTCAGCAGGAAGTCTGTTTGTCTCCCCCTTCCTTTGCCCCTCCCCTGCCCCGTTCTCTCTCTCTCTCTCTCTCTCTCCCTCTTTCTAGAATAAATAAATCTTTTTTTAAAAAGTCATTGAGAAGGGCTAAAGATTCATGAATGTATTGCCTAGCTAAATCTGGATATTTATAAAAACAACAATAAAACAAAAAGACTCAAGATATTAACATAGTAAGTTCTATCTTTGTTTAACAGTTTTATTAATGAGATGGTTAAAAATAGAATAATTACATGATCAGGAAGTGTTAATCTCTTTGAGTCAGTTAGCCATGACTATGAGATGCCTTTCAATTCAGAACACAAGTCCTTAACCAAGACAGCAGCATCCAGCTATTACTGGCCGCCCCAAGTGCAAGTCAAGAGAAAGGAAGGAAATGAACAGTCCCATTCATTCACTCGACAATCCTTTACACAGTGTCCCACATATAAGTGGGAAGGACAGTGTCTTCCCTCAAGGAGTTCTCAATATTGATATTGTCTTCAGGTGAACAAGTCCTTCAAAAGAAAGTGTAAAACTAGTGTGCTAGTCAGCTTCTGATTACCCCTCTCGGTCTTCGGTCCACCTGCCTTCATTCTGCTATGTGCCGCAGGAGGCTGCCCAGCATGAACTGTATCAAGAGGTTGCTATGCATTCTGCTTCCCGTTGGGTTCTTCCAACAGAGAGCTCTGGCAGGAAATGAGAAATTGAAAGTGTGGGGGAAGAATAGTGAGGTCAGGTCCCTCCCAGCCAAGGTCACTTTTAGGCCCAAGGGCGCTAACAACTCAGCTACAAATAGTCCTGGGTTTCCGTACACCTACCTTTGTAAATTGCCCTTTATTATTGAGTGTGCTGTTTTCTATTATGACCCTGATTGATATATCTAGATAAGGTGAAAATATTAATGGCTCCTCTGACTTTTCTTTACATCAAATATTTTCCCTATTTTTCTCCCCCCACAATACTTAACTTTCAAATACCATCTTAACTTTCAAAATACCTGGGTTCTTACCTGGGACTATTTTCAAATTATTCCCCAAACTGGCAAACCTATTAGGTAGAGCCCCACCAGATAGGAGAAACTCTTCATGAAACAGGATGAAGGAAAGCCTAAAAGAGACTCATTAGACTTGCTTTGTTTTGTAACATGGCTGATGAGCAACCAAGCCCTAGCTTGTAGACATTTTGGAGTGTTCTAAAAAAAAAAAAAAAAAAAGGGTTGCTTCAATTTAAAAAAAACAAAACAAAAAGAAGGAGGCTATTATTTCTTCTCCATATCTCTAATTCAAAGGGATGTAACCCAAAGAGATTAGTCACCTTTGCATTTTTTACTTCAAGAAAAGTTGCCTGAGGACAATAAGGGCCTATTCCCAACATGCACACAGCAGATACACCTGACCCTGATGATGGTTCAGACTAAAAAAAGTTCCAGTAAGTAATGCAGGAAAGAAAAAAGAAGAAGTTAAAATATTTAAAAGATCCAATGTGGGATGCCTAGGTGGCTCAGTTGGTCTGCCTTTGGCTCAGGTCATGATCCCAGGGTCCTGGGATGGAGCCCCGCATCGGGCTCTCTGCTCAGCGGGGAGCCCGCTTCTCCCTCTCCCCACTGCTTGAGCTCTCTCGCTATCTCTCTCTCTCTCAAATAAATAAATAAAATCTTAAAAAAGATCCAATGCTACAGAGAAACAACAGTGAGGAGGGTTCTCAAAAGTAAATCTGAAAAACCTGATCAAATCCAGAACCAATCAAAGAATATGCCACAGCACTCACAAGTGTGTATGACAAAAAGAAAAAAAAAAGAACAAAAGTAGACTCCTCCATCTGTGTACACTGGAGAGAACATAATCTAATGAACCTGGAGAAGGCTAGTAGTTGGAACACATAGCTCTAAAAATATCTAAGGTGCTTAGTGAGGACAGAAGCACAGTCTTCAAGTCAACTCCCTCCAAACTCTAAAGAAACAAAGAAAACTTCCCCAACCTAACTGACCTGCAATCTGCATCATGGAGGGACCCAGATTCAGAAAGGAGGCCGTCAACAGACAGGAGCACAGTATTTTATGGAAAACAGTTTGGGATTCCAGGCTCATGGGGATTCTGACAAAATGCCCAAGATAGGTTTCTCCTAGACCTCCACCATTGCTGCCTATGCTGGAGGGAGAGCGCTCTAAGGGGTGTGATAACATCCCCCAGTTTCACCTGGGGACTGATGAGAAGGGCGGACTCAGGCCCCACCCCAGACCTGCTGAATCAGAATCTGTAACTTAACAAGATCCCCCCACCCCACATTAAATTTGAAAGCACTCCTCTCAATTATTTCCTGCATTGAGGCTTTCTTAATAAATTTAGCAGAGAGGGAAGAATCAGAAGAAAGGGAAGGAAGCTAACAAAGCAAATGTCTTCTAAGGCCAAACACTATGTGGGGTATTTTACATGTGCCATATGATTTAGTCTCCAAAACATCCCTGAAATGTCAGAATTATAATTGCTATTTTATAGAGAAAGAAATTGAGACTCAAAGAAGTCAACAAGCTAACCTAAGATTCAGAGCCAGATAGATAGGTCTGGTTCAAAGTCCACGAGGATACCTTGTTCCCCTGCCTAGGCAACAGATGCTGTGCCTGGATACTGGGCCCTGGTAAGCAGATGGAGCAAAATTTATGCATACCCAAACTGAACATCCCTTCTGTTAGAATGAAGTTGGCCATGAGCCCTAGGATGCAGGCACTTCTGAGTGATCATAATTTCACTCCATTTTATCCCCGGGGTGGGGGGGGGATTCCATCTCTCTGGATGGTCTGGGCTTGGGGCGGGGGGGTGGGGGTGGGGAGAAGGGGACTTCCCATTATCCATCTCCAAATAGAATCCCAAGCACCTCCTTCCCAAACAGCCTCAACCCAAAGTGATCTCAATATAAGGCTGACATCTTGGTATGATTTCTGCAGCCTAATAATAATAGCAGCTAACACATTGAGACAGACACTGTTCCAAGCACTTTTCATGTACTATCAAATTTCAAATTCATGAAGGAGATTTTTATTACTAAATTCATTTTATAATGAAGAAACTGAAGCACAGAGAGGCTAAGTAAATTGCCCAAGATTATTCAGCTACTAAGTGACAGAGTCAGGATTTGAACTCTTGAGCCTTAGCTCTATGCTTTTGACCACAATACTATTCTTTATCCCCAAGGGGAGCAGAATTTCAGAGGTGGACCAGAACCCAAAATTCAGGAGCCCCAAAAAGGCTCCATGAGTGCTTTCATCACTCACTAGCACAATTAATTCAACCCCTTTCATTGTTTAAGTTTTAAAAAAAATAAAGCAGCAAACACATACCAAGTAACTATTACAGGGGGGCGAGAGGGGGGCACTGCCAAAAAAGAAAAAAAAAGTTGTGGCAAGACAGCAGAAAGCAGAAGCCCAGCCAGATTGATGGAATCAGACAAGAATACGATCCAAGTCATTGCTACTAAATACCAAAAGGGCCTCCAATGCCTGTGGTAAAGGCTGGTCACTCACTTGGCTGACAGACCATTTATTTTGGCTCTGACCTTTGAATGATGTTAAATAATGATGATAATAACGGATGGGCAGTAGGCCTGCAATCTCTGTGGTTTGGCAAGTGTTCCCTGGAACTGCACGTCCCTTCCCCACGGTCAAAGGGACACTCCCATTCCCCAGGAGAGGGCTCTTCATACAGAGTTTTGAGCAGCACAGGCCTGTCCCACCTTCAAGGTCCTAACTGCAGTAACTGACTGTAAACCAATCTGCACTCTTGGGGAGAAGGTAAAGAAGAAGCCGGGGCATTAAGTATGATTTACACCTCCTACTCCCCAACATAATCATAATTGTTAAAATTAAAACGTGTTAGTTTTCCTAGTATGACTCCAACTATACAGAAATGGACCCAAACCAAAGACAGAAAAATAAGTGCCATGGATCATCAAAATCAACCAAATCCCTAACTCGGTATACACATCTGCCTTGGAGAAAGGGTTCTATGTGTACAATATTCAATTCACAAAGACTGTGACATGAAGTGGGAAGAATCTTTAGGGTCAGGAAATGGAGAGCGTTAAAAGCGTTGTTACAAGTGAAGTAAACTGATTTTACTGAATTGTGCTCAGATGTTATGCCAAGAGCATCTACTAAAGGTCAGTATAAGAAATAGTCATGTGAACATCACTGTTGCATTTTTCAGACTGATGGAGAGATCATTCTCATTATGTTTTGTGTGCTATAAAGAATCCATGTAAGAAACACATTTTAGAATTTAACACCCCCAGGGAAACCATAGCCTCTTCTGAAGAACTGAAATGATTTCTCTCTTCTGGTCACAAGACCTACATCACTTACTATGTTTCCTTGTTAATTTGGCTTCTGGGAATCTCAGCAAACTATTAAACAAAACCCAATTACATTAAGTAACTAACAGTTTTTACAATTACATTAATTAGCAGTCATTAAAAGGTATGTTTTCATTTCTTTCCTTTGCCCTAGTTTTCTGTATCTAATTTATTAACCTTATTGAATATATATTCTTGGTCATATAATTCTTAAGATTTTCTTCAAAATAAATAGGCACTTGGAACAAATAAAAGAAAAAATTGAGACATAACATGCATCAGGTGGAATAGTCATGTTAAGAGAAACAACAGTTTGAAAACAACAGTTTTCATGAAAAAATGAAACAGTTTTCATGAAAAAATAGTGGATATGCGACCTAAAGAAAGAGTAAGAGGAACCAGAGGAACTTCCTTCAAATTGTGAAAGACTCTGATAGCAAAAGGAGAAACAGACCCATAAATACAGAGAACAAACCGGTGGCTGGCAGAGGGGAGGGGATGGTGGGAAGGGAAAAGGGAGTGAAGGAGAGTGGGAGGTACAAGCTTCCAGTTATGAGATGATTAAGTCATGGGAATAAAAGGCACAGCACAGGGAATATAGTCAATGGTATCGTAATAGTGTTGTATGGTGACAGATGGTAACTACACTTGTCATGAGCACAGCAGAACACATAGAGTTGTTGATCACTATGCTGTACACACGAAACTACTGTGACATTGTGTGTCAACTATACATCAATTTCAAAAAGAGAAAAAGAAAAAAGAAGATACTTATCTTCTGCCAGTCCATTAAAAAAGAAGGAAAAAAGAAAAAGAAGGAGAAAATTGGGGATTCAGATAGAAAGGATTAAGTTGTGATTAAATATAAGAAAAATCTTTCCAATGACTAAAGTGGTCCAAAATGAAAATGACTAATTCGTGAATCAATTAGATCACTGGGGATATTCAATCAGAGGCTAGAAAATTGCCTCCTGTGAATGGTGAAAAGCAGATTTTTGCTCCAGTTGGCAGGTGACTAGAATAACTACACACATAGGAGAGGGTCCCTGAGAGTTGGGGTTCAGACACAGGAACCCTTAACTTCAACTGTTGGGGAAACTACATATTTCCTTACCTTCCCCAAGACTATAAATATTATAACTATTTAGTTTGACAAAAGATGAAGATGAAAATAGAAGGCCTAGAGACTCTGCTGTGAGTCAAGGAACTTCTGCTTGCTTCACAAAGTACTTCCAAGGGAAGAGAAGATTCCCTGCCCTTTGTAGGGTGGGAGAGGGAAGTAAAGACAAAACTTCATAAAACCGTAGGGTATTTCCATTTTGCCCTATATCCCAAAATGTGGATTCTTAGGCACACACCTAGTCTGTCATCCATTATCTCTATGAGGCCCTTTCAGGCACATGCTGGCTTGGGACCAGCAGGACAGCTTACCTTTACCCACCATGTGATCTACCAGGCCCCCTCTCTGCACTGCACATCATACCCTATGTAAGGGCAGCTAGGAACAGATTGATGTGATCTTTTATAAGGCATTTTTGAACATATATCCAGAGCTCTTTACCATGTACTGCAGGAAAACCAAAAGAAGTACCAAAATCCATCCAGTATCTGCTTGCATGAATGGACAGTGTTATTACAAATCATTAGCCCAAGGACAGACTAATCTGAAAGGCAGAAAAACTGACTGAAAACACTTGTCTTTTGGAAAATAAATGTCTGATTGCAATCTCTTTCTCTAGATTTTCACTCCTTGTTGGGTACCCATATGTAGTCATTCCTGACACTCCCCTAAATTATAAATGTTATAGTGTGTTCAACAAAAGACCAAGGTGAAAACAGAAACAGTATTGGAAATGATACTGCATAAACACTCTCCTGAATGTAAGTACAGAAATGCCAGATAATGGTTTAGCAAACTCTTGGCAGCAGGTTTCAGAGAAAGGGCAAATAATTTCTAATGGAAGAACTAACCTAGACCAGGAAATGTTTCCAATTGGTAAGGTAATTTGTTACAAAATACATCCACTTTACATCCTGCCAACACATGGAACAAGAGATACTAATGTTGTCTAAGGGGGGGAGGGTAGGAAAGAAGGGGAGAAAAATACAAAGATGGTTTCCAAGAGATACCAGTAAGGATGGGCCCTGGCTGCTTTGCAAAGTGGGTAAGTCTCTCTGCCACTGGACCCAACAGCAACCTGCAACATCAGCCACAGTCCTGACCACCTGTGCCTTGGAAGGCAGCTCTGCTCACTTTCCCTCTTCAGCTCATGAGTCTTCCCTTCCACTTCCTTGGGAGGATATGTACATTACTTATTTCTATAGCTAGTTTTTTGTTTGTTTACTAATGTGTCTTTCTTTCTTTTTCTTTTTAAACGACTTTGTCAAGTTCAGTGGTCTTTTGTGATTTTTTTTTAAGATTTTATTTATTTATTTGACAGAAAGGGACACAGCGAGAGAGAGAACACAAGCAGGGGGAGTGGGAGAGGGAGAAGCAGGCACCCCCCCAGAGCAGAAAGCCCAATGCAGGGCTCGATCCCAGGACCCTGGGATCAGGACCTGAGCCCAAGGCAGACGCCTAACAACTGAGCCACCCAGGCGCCCCACTAATGTGTCTTTCTTTAACTAACATATAATTTATTATTTGTTTCAGGGGTACAGGTCTGTGATTCATCAGTCTTACACAATTCACAGCGCTCACCATAGTACATACCCTCCCCAATGTCCGTCACCCAGCCACCCCATCCCTTCCACCTGCCTCCACTCCAGCAACCCTCAGTTTGTTTCCTGAGATTGAGTCTCATGGTTTGTCTCCCTCTCTGGTTTTGTCTTGTTTCATTTTCCCTCCCTTCCCCTATGATCCTCTGTCTCGTTTCTCAAATTCCTTGTATCGGTGAGATCTATAACTAAATTTTTAGCTCTTCAAAGCATGGTAGAATGTTCTGTGCTTTATGTCAACATATGACATATACTTTAAAACACAGGTCATTTTTAGATGAATGGATAAAGAAGATGTGGTATATATACACAATGGAATATTATGCAGCCATCAAAAGGAATGAGATCTTGCCATTTGCAACGACGTGGATGGAACTGGAGGGTGTTATGCTGAGTGAAATAAGTCAATCAGAGAAAGACATGTATCATATGACCTCGCTGATATGAGGAATTCTTAATCTCAGGAAACAAATGGAGGGTTGCTGGAGTGGTTGGGGGTGGGAGGGATGGGGTGGCTGGGTGATAGACATTGGGGAGGGTACGTACTATGGTGAGCGCTGTGATTTGTGCAAGACTGTTGAATCACAGATCTGTATCTCTGAAACAAATAATGCAACATATGTTAAGAAAAAAGAAAAAGAAAAAGATAGCAGGAGGGGAAGAATGAAGGGGAGTAAATCGGAGGGGGAGACGAACCATGAGAGACGATGGACTCTGAGAAACAAACTGAGGGTTCTAGAGGGAAGGAGGGTGGGGGGATGGGTTAGCCTGGTGATGGGTATTAAGGAGGGCACATTCTGCGTGGAGCACTGGGTGTTATGCACAAACAATGAATCATGGAACACTACATCAAAAACGAATGATGTAATGTACGGTGATTAACATAACAATAAAAACTAATGGTGTAGTTATGGTAATTAACATAACAATAAAAACAAAAACAAAACAAAACAAAAAAATCAGGTCATTTTTGCCTGTCCTCTCCTACTCCACTTCCACATCTCGACTTACTCCACAAGGCCTTCCCTAAAACTCACTCCCCATGTAAATTGGGTCCTTCTGTTTTTCTTTTTTTTAGTCTCTTCCTGTCATAGTATTTATCGCAACCTGTGTGGACATATTTGTGTATGTTTGTATAATACTGGTCTCCCTCATTTGTCTAAGCTCCATGAGGTGAGGGAGCATGTGTCTGTTCACTCCTGTATCTATAATAGCTAACCTATTTGTTGATAAATGAATATTGAATGAATATATTAACAAATGAATATACGATGTCAACTTCTCATCCCCCTACTAATCTACCATATTTAGAAACAAAAATATGCCCAGGGGCACCTGGGTGGCTCAGTCAGTTAAGCATCTGACTCTTGATTTTGGCACCAGTCAAGATCTCAAGGTCGTGAGATTTAAGTCTGCACTGGCCTCTGTGCTGGGCTCTGTGCTGGGTGTGGAGCCTGCTTAAGATTCTCTTCGCCCTCCCCTTCCCCTTCCCCCTCCCTTTGTCCCTCTCTAAAAATAATAATAATAATAATAATAATAATAATAATAAACAAACAAAAATATGCCCCTAGGAAATGAATATGTATGAAATAAAAACCCTGGAACCACTCACTACTCAGCCATCACATGACACTGGCACATTGTGTAGAGTGGAATACCACTTTCTCTCTTTTGCTTCCTTTGGAGTTTATTCTTCCTTATACTTCCATGTGCTGAGATACAGGGAAAAAAAACCCAGAAAACTCATTATCTTCAATAATTTCCACTTCCACATTCGACAATAATATAAAAGAGAGAAGGATTTCACTTCTTCCCATTTTTCTAATCTATTTCATGGAAAATGTGCCAGTGATTATCAAAATATCTACAATGTCAACAACATGAAAAGGAAGAAATAAAAGACCTAGAAAATTCTTCTGAAGATTGAGTTAATCACCAATGACCAATGAGTTAATCAATCGGTACTATGTAATGAAACATCCATAAAAAACCCTAAATGACTAGGTGTAGAGAGCTTGGTAAACACATTAAGGTGCTGGCGCGTACACATCCAAAGAAGGCGCAGATGCTCTGTGCCACCTCCTCATCCCACGTTTCTTCTGTGCATTTCTTCCATTTGACTGTTTCTGACTTACAGGACTTATATAAACCAGTAATAATAAGTAAAGGGCTTTCCTGAGTTCTGTGAGTCATTCTAGCAAATTATTGAAACTGAGGAGAGGGTTGGTGGAATCCCTGAATTTACAGCTGGTTGGTCAGAAGTACAGGTACAATTGGGAGCTGCAATTGGCATTTGAAGTGGGGTGGGGGGGCAGTCTTGTAAAACTGAGTCCTTAACTTATAGAATCTGATGCTAACTCCAGGTAGATTGGATTGGATTGGATTGGATTGGATTGGATTGGATTGAACTGAATTGAATTGAATTGAGACCCAATTGTTGTCTAGAGAGTTGGAGAATTGGCTAGTGTTAGAAAAAACCCATACATTTGGTGTCAGAAGTGCTGTGAATAATAATAGTTCTCACACTCTTCCTCCAAGGTCTTAGCCACTATTCTCAGTCCCCTGAATTTTCTATATTATTATAAAACTCAGTGTAATGGACCCCTATGAGATGTCTAGCCATCCACTTCCAGTATCTACTGTTTTCGGAGGGCACCATCCCCTTTCTTCTCCCTCTCATTCCCCCAACCCAACTATCACAAGGTTATAGTAATAAAACTCTTGAATGCTAGATTCACACACTGTAATCCCCCATCTCCCACCTCCATATAAACACCCAAACACCCCACCACCACCAGCACAGTTCAGAGATCCAGTTTACTGAAGGAAAACTAACCAGGTTCCCTTCTAGATTCTAGATTCCCTTCTCCAAGGGAATCTTCCCAATGGAGAAAGGGAGAGTCAGTTCAGGGATACGGAGATCTGTTCTATATGATCTTAGAGGCTGTCAGCAGTCTTTTGTTTTTCTTTTTTTTTAACCATAGGGACGAGAGAAGTAGAGGAAGCTCGTCTGAAGATAGAGAATGACAGACAGGCAACAAGCAAAGCAGTGACGGAGGCAAAATTTAACAACATTGAGGTTTCTGTCCATTCCTGAAACCCAGCTATCATTATTGTAGATGACAAAATGGCCATAAATCCTTCCCCTCCCTAGTTTCAATCCCTTGCGATGTGACTTTGCAGCTCCTCCCATAAAAAGGTAGAATCTATTTCTCCACTTTTTGAATCTAGGATGTAACTTCTTTTGACCAATGGGATATGTGGCAAATGTGACACAAACAGCTTTGAAAAGCTTTCATACATGGAGCTTGTCCTCTTGCTGTCCTTGGAAGCCTGAGATCTCCATTTTAACAAGCCTGGGCTAGCCTGGTGGATGATGAGATACATGTGGCCCAGTTGCCCCCATCATCCCAGCTGACAACCAGCCAACCCAGAAGCAGCACTGCCTTCCTAGCTCTCCAGCAGCTGAGAGCAGATGTGTGAATGAGCCCAGCCAAGACAAGTATAAGCACTGTCAAGCTGAATCCAGCTCAAATGGTTGTTGTTTTAAACCACTAAGTTTGGGGAGGGTTACACAGCGAAGGCTAACTGATAAACCCACCTTTGTATTTCAGCACACATCCCTTGAATGCGCTTTTTATCCTGCAAGCAAGAGTTTTAATATCTACGTTTGCATTTGAAAATATTTTATCATCACAGAAGCCCAAAGAATATTCAAACATTCAAACAGTTTTAAACATTTTGTTCCATTGAGTTAAAAATATATATCTGGAACTAGCTACACAATTGCATTTTATCCTTTCCCAGGCTCCAAATCATCTCCTTTATAGCTTACCAATTTTTATTATATATGTACTACCAAAATAAGTGCCCTAATGTATTTTCATAACAATAAATTCTGGTCTGACCCCTGCTTATTTCTTCTACCATAAGCTCCTGCTGCTTTTATCACATAGTCCATACTCCTGTACAAGTAAACTAATTTCAATTTCCTGAATATACTCCCTATGCATCTATATCTTTGAAAATGCTAATCTACCTGCATTCATTCAATAGATATTTACTGAGGGCCAATTGTGGGCAAGGCACTGTTATAGGTTCTAGAAATAAAGCAGATGAAGAAATGAGACCAGAATTCTATGGTCTTCTTGTCTTCATAACTATGGCTAATTGCTCTTTCACTGAGACTAAAATCAAGCAGCAACTCCTCTGGGAAACTTTCATGGCCTCCTAGAATTGAGTTACATACTCTCTCTGCTCTATCATAGCACTTAATCAGTATAACACAGTGGCTAAAGCATATAAGTTTCCTCATCCACAAAATGGGAGTTATAATAATTACCCACTTGGTTGGGTTGTTGTAAGGATTTTAAAAGCCTAGTTAAGGCATAATAAATATTGCTTAATTTTTTTTAATTCCCTGTTGTTCTATAATGAGAATACATTGCTTTTATAGTAAGAAAAATAACTTTCAAGGAATCTATAATCATTCCTCATGAAATCAGGAAAAACCTGAAGTTATGTATCTTTGCACCCATTTAAGATAGTATGCTGTGTTTCCCACTTCTATTCATGACTCTAGGAATCTGCAGCTCACAAACAGGCCTCAAAACCAAAACTCACATTTGAAAACTATTTGTATTCCTACTGCCATTACTTTAGTCAATACATACAAATTTTAACTATAACACTTCAATTAGAAAAATATTTCATTGATCTTAAATTCCTGGACAACGAGCAAAAACTCTCACTTTACTACTTTACAACAGCTTCCTTTCTCCAGTGGAAAGAAAATTAGGAAGCAGAAAATAAAAAAACAAAGACAGCATGAGATTTAAACAAGTACAAAGAATACAATGAAAGATAAAAAAGATGTTTTCACATTCATCAAGGGAACTTTGCACCTTTAGAAACACCACCATTTTGGGTAGCCAATTATGTATTATAGGAGTATGTCAGTTTCATTGCCTCTTTTGCTCCTTGAACAACTCCCTATGTAATAACTCCTTCACCTGAAAATGTAAGAGAATCCACACTGGAGCCCAAGAGGGACAGTGTTTACGTCCCATTACTGTGACAACTCTACAAACATGCAGGCTTGGATTTATGGGACATGCTTTCATATATGTATATGACAGACAAAGCCTATTGGCAAGTAGGAGGAATCCAGCACCTGGTGCAAATGACTAAAACTAGGGATTATAGTTACATTTTAGCAACAGTATGGCACAGACTCCCAACTACTCAAAATGGACATTAGCTATAGGAGAGGAAAGAGAAACGGTGGATCAGTCCTACCTAGACATAATAACTCTTAAATAAACTTGGATAAACAAATAAATCCTCTGGATTAAGCCTAATTGTCAAATTAATGGAATCTCAAGTGCTGATCCTAAATAAAAGCCTAAGTAATTATTTACATTATCACCAGCAAATTATCATGTTGCAAAAGAGAGCATTTTTTTTTCTTAATTCAGTTAGGCACCAGACTATACACTGGGAATCCAGAGATTTAAAAAAGCAATAGTCTGTCTCTGCGCTTGAAGACCTCAAGACAGTCTAACGGAAACATCTTTGCAATACAAAGTGAGAAGTACTATAGCGAAGTGAGAGGTTCTATTACGGTCACATTGACAAGGAAGCTTTAATCAAGAGGGGAAACCATTAAATGGTTTTGCAGATTTAACCCACAGTTCCAGTTGGTCATCTCACAAAAGCAAAAGCATGCCACTGACATGGATGGCACTAAATGGGCAAACACATGTGAATGGTTCTGCAGACAATACAACTACTCATCTATCCAACTACCAATCTCACAAGCCAAGGACAGCACTGTTTATCTTTTCTTTCCTATAATGTACCAACAAGATGACTAGAAAACCCTAAAAGATTAAATGACCACCCTGAGTTCTATCAACGCTACCCACCTGGAAAGAAGAAAAACAGAACCCAGAAATGGACCCTCAAGTCTATGGTCAACTAATCTTCGACAAAGCAGGAAAGAATGTCCAATGGAAAAAAGACAGTCTCTTCAATAAATGGTGTTGGGAAAATTGGACATCCCCATATAGAAGATGAAACTGGACCACTTTCTTACACCATACACAAAGATAAACTCAAAATGGATGAAAGACCTAAAGGTAAGACAGGAGTCCATCAAAATCCTAGAGGAGAACACAGGTAGCAAACTCTTCAACCTCAGCCACAGCAACTTCTTACTAGACACATCTCCAAAGGCAAGGGAAACAAAAGCAAAAATGAACTAGTGGGGCTTCATCAAGGTAAAAAGCTTTTGCACAGCAAAGAAAAGAGTCCACAAAACCAAAAAACAACCTATAGAATGGGAGAAGATATTTGCAAATGTCTTATCAGATAAAGGGCTAGTATCTAAGATCTATAAAGAACTTATCAAACTCAACACCCAAAAAACAAGTAATCCAGTCAAGAAATGGGCAGAAGACATGAACAGACATTTCTCCAAAGAAAACATACAAATTACCAACAGACACATGAAAAAATGTTCATCACTCATCATCAGGAAAATACAAATCCAAACCACAACAAGATACCACCTCACACTGGTCAGAATGACTAAAACTAACAAGCCAGAAAACAACAAATGTTGGCAAGGATATGGAGAAAGGGGAACCCTCTTACACTATTGGTAGGAATGCAAGCTGGTACAGTCACTATGGAAAACAGTATGGAGGTTCCTCAAGAAGTTAAAAATAGAACTACCCTATGACCCAGCAATTGCACTACTAGATATTTACCCAAAGGACACAAATGTTGTGATCTGAAGGGGCATCTGCACTCCAATGTTTATAGCATCAATGTCCACAATAGCCAAACTGTGGAAAGAGCACAGATGTCTGTTAACAGATGAATGGATAAAGAAGATGTGGTATTTATACACAAGGGAATATTTCAGGCATCAAAAAGGATGAAATCTTACCATTACATTGATGTGGATGGAATTGGAGGGTATTATGCTAAGCAAATAAGTTGCTCATATGATTTCACTCATATGTGGAATTTAAGAAACAAAACAGAGGATCACAGGGGAAGGGAGGAAAAAATAAAGTAAGACGATATCAGAGAGGGAGACAAACCACTAGAGACTCTTACATATAGGAAACAAATTGAGGGTTGCAGGAGGGGTGGGGGGTGGGGGGATGGGGTAACTGGGTGATGGGCATTAAGGAGGGCATGTGATATAATGAGCACTGGGTGTTGTATGCAACTGATGAATCACTGAAGTCCACATCTGAATTTAAATAAAGTAAGTTTAAAAGAAAGAAAAAAAACAGTTAATACACGTAAGAAAGCATGCACATGACAGGCAGTTGTCTGCTTGTGTCAGGCCACTCTTAAGTCCACCTGTTCTCTGCAGAAGCTCTGGCTTAACTCCAACATTTATCTAGACAGGCTGCAGTATCATTTTTACAGTTAGATATACTACTGACCAACCTCTTTTAATCTAACAGAAAGCTTTAAAGAATTAAGCCTGTATAGCATAAACCCTTTAAAAGACTACAATAATTAAAGACACAGAGACATGTAAATATTTGTTAGTCAAACCAAATTCATGTTGCCTGGTATTTTCTTTGGAGCCAGCCCATGTCATTACACTGAAATGTGATACATACAAACCCTGAGTGACTGCAAGTGAAATAATGTGACCCTATATACACACCGTGACAGTTTAAAATTACATTTGCTTGGGTTATTTTTATGTTAGATATTTCAAACCGTTTATTCCAAGCTTAGTACATTTTGTTTCCTAAACAAAACAACGAAGGAAAACATAAAAATAGCAGTGGAACAGTAGAGGATTTTAGTTCCTTGACAAAGCTGAGGATTTGTGATTTTTAAGTCATCAGTATCAGTATGTTCATTCATTCAACAAATATGCATTGAGCGTTGTGTTTATTAAAACCTAATAGACAGTTTGATACGTTACAGTATATTTTTCCGCTCTTAAAGGACTTTTTAAACTATGTTTAAACTATTATTAACAAAAAGCTCACCTTTATAAAAAGGGAATTTATATTACAAACCTAAACTAAGGCTTTCTTTTGGATAGGCAGCAGAGCTCTACCTATATCTATGTATTAAAAAATTAAGTATAATCAAGCCCCACCTCAGGCTCCCTGCTCGGCAGGAAGCCTGCTTCTCCCTCTCCCACTCGCCCTGCTTGTGTTCCCTCTCTCGCTATGTCTCTATCTGTCAAATAAATAAATAAAATCTTTTAAAAAACTAACTAAATAAAAAAAATTAAGTATAATGGAATAGACAGAAATCATATGATGTGATTCACTGAGAAGGACATCACCCATGTAGTATTGCTGGGGAAAAAAGGTTCATCTCAATCTAATAATAAGACAACCATCTTGACAAATCCAAATTGAGGAAATTTGACCCCCCCCCAAAAAATCAGCCTGGACTCTTCAAAAATATTTATGTCATGAAAGACAAAAAAGCTGGGGAACAGTTCTAGAATAAAAGAAACTAAAGAAACATGACAATTAAATGTAATGATTGGGTCAGTAAAAAATTTAAAAGAAAGAAAAAGAAAGAGAAAAGCTGAAAAGGACATTATTATTGGGACAATTGGGAAATTTGAATATGGGCTGCATATTAGATAATTATATTGTATCAATGTGATAATTTATTTGGTTATATTGAACAATGCTTTGTTCTTAGGAGACAAATGCTGAAATATTTAAGGGTGATGTCTGCAATTAACTCTCAATGGTTCAGGAAAAAAGCAAAGAAAAAGAGCAAATGTGGCAAAATGTTTACAAGGATCTAGATAAAACATGCATATTCATTGCCTATTCTTGCACTTTTTCTATACATTTGAAATTTCCCTATAATAAAAATTTGAGAAAAAAGCTTTAAGTGTTACATTAGCAATCAAATTCAATATGTGATATTTAACACTGTTGTCAACGAGTAACAGTGTATCATACTTTACAACGTTATTCAAAACCATTGAAGCAAATCAATGAAAACTTCTAAATATTAAGGCATCCGGTGTTAAAACAAGCTTCTGGAAATTATTCCTAAAGGAATAATGCATTTTTCTTTTTGCTGACAATTTTTTTGCTTTTTCAGTAAATTTGTCACCGATTTCAGGAAAAAAAATTTATAAAATCTGACAAAGTATTTTGTCATGAAAATAAACATAAATACAACTTAAATTATAACAATAAAAAGGAGTATTTTCACCTCTTCACTGGGTAGAGGTCTTTACAGCATGTAAAATAAATTCATATTTAATTTTTTTAATTTTGAAATTTACTGATTGCTTGAATTTTTGCATATATTTCATAAAAACACCCAAAATTTTATCAAAAGAGAAACATTAATCACATATTCTCCAGATGCTCTTGTAATCACAGAAGTCATGACCAATTTTACCTTCCCTGAGTTTACTTAAATTATAAGAGATTATGAGCTTTGATGACCACACATAAAGTTCCCCAGAGCCCTGCTTCCACTTGATTTAAATAAACACAGTCAAAATTAACAAGTGTTTAATAGCCTAGCATGTCTTCTTATGTGGGATGTTACCCAAGATCTCTGAAACAATTATATTTTATTTGCATGCTTAAAATAATTAAATCAACATATTAGTCAAAGAGTAACCTGGGTGGCACTCATTAAAATCCATCATTTGATACCCAAAAAAACCAACCCCCTCTTATACTGTCCTTAGTGAAAGCATATTGGTGTTAATAGAAAGCAGGCAGCCGAGTGTTAACAGCATACAACCTGGGTTTCTAGAAGATGAATTTAAAGAACTTCCCCAGTTCGTTATAAGAAACAAAATGAAATGGGATTCTCCACTCCTGCTCCCACTATTGCTCCAAAGAAGTTATGATATTCCATGGGAAATAATTTAATTATGGGATGTTACTTGAAAAAGTCAAATTGACAACCTGCCAGTTGAATAGTCTGCATATGTGAAATGAAACTTTAGCAAATGTTACCTTTGTTGTTGAGATACCTAGAAAGAAAATCCTTCCTTCTTTGAAAAGTTTTAATTCCTTAAAATACTTATTTTTGAAGAAATGTAAAAAGCAAAACAAGAGGAACTCTGGCTTACATTATTCATTTTAGTAATTTATTGTGGGATTCTCTTCTACAGGAATACAATGACATAGTGAAATAAGGGTTAAAAAGCATAAATTATACCACTTTAGACAACAGAATAGGATTTGATAATAAAAATTAGGTAACTTGAGGCAACTGACAGTATTAGCAATACCTAACTCTAACCAGTGTCAAAGGTCTGAGACTTTCTTAGGCCAGCTCCAGAAGAGTAGCTTCACAATCCAATGTATTATAGAAAGGTAGGATCTTTAAAATACCAAGCAATAACTTAATTGGAAAACTCAATAGACAGGTTTTCCTCTCTAATTTTGTTTTTTCCCTGAATATTAAGTCTAATATTGACCATCTAAGATTCCCTAGACAAAGTGAGACAAATGGTACTCAACTGTTCACCATGTTCAGCTCCAACTGGAACTCCCATGAAAAATGGGTAAGGAAACATACAAAGCAAAGTCTGGAAATCCACTAGAAGACCCTAAACCAGAAACACAGAAGGTTGCCTTTAAGGGGTGTCTACTGACTCTATTTTTACCCAACTTCAGCCATCCCACAGAAAGGAAAGAAGCGCAACCTGCCAGGGCCCTGGAGTATCCCACTCTACCATGGCTCTCTGCACCTACAAATGGCTCCTTTATGACAGAATCAGCAAGACTGCATCCAAAGAGAATTACCAATCCCCTTAAGAGGAAAATTTTGCAAACCAGCAAGGTGAACTTTATCCAGAAAAGAAAGGTTCAGAACAGCTAAGAGTTAAATGTTTAATAGTACACTTCAGCTTAAATGTCAATCCCTACATCCTCATGTTATTGCTGCCCACAATACTCAATTTTACCAACAATTGGTAATTGTTTTAATTAGTAATTTTTTCTCTTCCTCACCTCTCTTACTTTGATTCTTTGTACTATCACATAACCTAAAGTAGCCCTTCTCCAAGTCATTCTCCATCTTTGCCAGACTTCATTCTCCTTATAGAAGTTAACCCTATGTGAAAGTATCTTGCCCATTTACTTAGTGCTTATATCTGTCTCTACCTTCTAGAATATAAGCTCCTTATCTACTTTACTTTTCCAGCCCCAATTCTAGAAGAGTGCCTGGTTGAATAAACACTGTTAAATAGGGCGCCTGGGTGGCTCAGATGGTTAAGCGTCTGCCTTCAGCTCAGGTCATGACCCCAGAGTCCTGGGATCGGGTCCCGCATTGGGCTCCCTGCTCCTTGGAAGCCTGCTTCTCCCTCTGCCTCTCTCTCTCTCTCTCTGTCTCTCATGAATAAATAAATAAAATCTTAAAAAAAAAAAAAACACTGTTAAATAAAGGAATGAAAAGTAAGGTTCTTTTTACTACCCTAACCCATTTGGCGTTTATGGTGTCCCTGAACCTCAGAGTTAAAAGGAAAATAAAAAGACTTCCAGTAACCCTAGCCTAACCATTTTCCAGAGATTCTCCCCTGTAGAGAAAATCTACATTTTGTTAATTTAAATGAGAATTATAGATTACTATCATCATCATCATCATTATCATTATTATAAAGTGAGGATGATTGTAATGATCTTTACCACTTACTATGACTTAGGTGTTGTACTTTATATAATTACTCTAATCTTCACAACAACTGTACTGGGTAAATATTATGATCCTAATTTTACAGGCAATGAAACAGAGAGATTAAGAATGTGCCAAATCACACAGCTCTTGAGGATATGAGCTAGGAGTCCAAGGTCTTGCTGAATCTAAAGGACATGCTCTTCGTACCATAACATCCTGTAGGAGGCTGAGCTAAAATCATCTTTTAATTACATCCTTCAGTATTTATGATCAGCCAAATTAATTTTCTATCATCTGCTCCCTTACCAATTCAGATACTATTAAAATAAGGAATTACATCCATTCATCCAAGTTCTAAATAATCTCCAATAGTACTTATTAAGTGTCTGGTAGAGTGCCTGGGTGGCTCATTTGGCTGGGTGTCTGACTCTTGGTTTCTGCTCAGGTCATGATCTCGGGGTCTGATCTTAGGGTCTTGGAATTAAGCCCTTCCATGCACTGGGCTCTGCGCTCAGTGGGAATCTGCTTCCCTTTTCCTTCTCTCTCTGTCCTTCTCCCCACTCTCACACTCTCTCTTTCTCTCTTTCTCTAAAATGAATAAATAAATCTTGAAGAAAAAATAAAGTATCTGGTATACTCAGTAACCAAGGAAAATTTAATTTGTAAAATACTCTTTGTCTTGATAATTTCTGGCACACCTGGATAAGTATCATTAAATTATTTTTATATGCCTGTATTATTCACTGCCTACTGGCTTCACTAAAATGTTCCATAAATATATTAGTTTTATAGCCTCACTCCTAGCATTTTCACCTAGGATTTGAGCCCAGCCTCTTGCTTTTATAATCATCAAAGGCCTTAGTACAATTGCGTTAGAAAAAGTGACAGTATACTTACCAAAATGCATCCCAACTCTAAAAAAGTAATACTTATAAATTGCTCAATATGCTTTTAAGAGTGAGCTACTAAAAATTTAATAGGAAAAAAATACTCAAAAGAGAAAAATAAAAATTATGTCTATAAATACTAAATCTAGAAATTAAACTTGAGAAACAGGAAAACTTGATAAATGAAACTTCTTATGAGTTTTTATTAGATTTTTCAAAGATAGTAAATTAAACACAATCATTTCAAGGGGTGTGGGTATTTGCAAATTAGATCAATGCGCTTAGTTTTAATGGCAGGAAATATGCAGTACAGCTTTGAAATGCTTCACAATGATTTATGGTGTATCTGAATCCTTCCTTGTAGCCATGGAAAGCTGAATTTCACTCTCAGTTCTCATCCTCACTTTTTTTGTTCTTTTCTCTTTCTTTTCCTTTTTTTACTATTTCATTTATTTTAATTAAAAGTAAGAGCAAACTATCCAAAGTAAAAATATATGTGGTCAGTTCAAGACCTTGGTTACCTCAGTATCTCCATCTAGTGGACATTGAGACTACAAAAGTTTATTTTATTCAATAAATTCCTGATTGCCAGTTATTAAACAAAGTAATTATGAGAAACATAACTAAAAAAAAAAAAGTAAGAAAGAAAGGCAACAGTCCCCACCCCACCCCCAGCCGCCCCACGCCATCCCGGGGGATGGAACTGTCAATCAGCAATACAACCACAGTCATATTACATTATTACACTATAATAAGTACCTAAGACAGCAGTATACCAGTTTGGATATAGCTTTCCCAAGATTTGGGTTTTACTTCCAATAGTGATTTTCTTGTCACTAGGATCTAGAATCTTGAAAAATACATTAGAAGATTTAGATATAGTATAAGCAAGAGTTTAATTATTATTAAACAACTCCTCAAAAATTGATGGTCTTAAGAATTGCTCTACCTCTTAGATCACATAATCTTAGTGCTAGAAGAGGCCTCAAAGATTTAGTGGTCTAAATTCACTTATTTTACTAGTGAGGAAACTGAGACCCAGAGACAGACTTCCCCTCAGCCATAAAGCTAGAGAGTAGCAGTACCAGAATTCAGACCCAGGTCTGTTTTTCAGTCCCATACTCTCAAAATAATAATAAATGTATTTTCCTAGAAGAAGATACTGCTGTCTTTGGAACAAATCATTCATTTTATGGTTTTCTTTAACTCATCCAAATACAATACTAAAAACAGGGGGAAATGGCTATTATGCAGATGATGACAGGTGATAACTCACTAATTTAATCCAATCCAACTAATTGTTTCCTTTATGCCAGGCAGTATAAAGTTGCTCATAAGAAAATGATACAATCATCTCTTTCTCCAGAGAGAGAGAAAAGGTTTTAAGGTTACCATTTGCCAGACTGGCTGCCCTTCTTTTATTCTCAATGGATTTATATGTCCTTTAAAATTAAAAAGGAATCTCCAGAGGTGCCTGGGTGGCTCAGTCGGTTAAACAGCTGCCTTCGGCTCAGGTCATGATCCTGGGGTCCTGGGATCAAGCCCCAAGTCCGGCTCCCTGCTCAGCAGAGAGTCTGCTTCTCCCTCTCCCTCTGCCTGCCATTCTGCCTACTTGTGCTCTCTATCTGTCAAATAAATAAATAAAAAATCTTTAAAAAAAAGGACTCTCCATTGTCAATTACCAGTACCTCGCCTAAGCCCTAAAAGGGCTGAATGAATCTGGGCCCATCCACATGACTGTGCCCTCCAAACAGTTTTGTTGTGTTGGTGCTGCTATTGTTGTTGTTGTTGTTGTTGTTGAGTGTTTTTAGACCTTAAGAGGAAGCAGAAGTAACATTAACATGATCTAAAAGTAAAACCTGCCATATCCCTTTGATATAACATAAAGCACAAATACATAATCCTGGAGTGAGGCTCTGAGAAGTCTGAGAGGCAAGACTCTGTTTCATGAAGCTGGCAGTTGCACCTTACTTTACAGAGTTAAGTGGCCTGGCAAAAGGATGAGTGTAAAGTTCTTTGCTTTTTTCCAAGTGCTAAACAGATGTGAATTGCATTATGCACAATTCAAAAGTATATATCTCACTGCACAAATGCTATTCGGAAAATACTCCTGCTTACAATACAAATCAGTTTCAATTTAAGTTCCTCTGAGTAAGTTTCTAAAGATACTATGTCAAACATGTGGTAAATCTGAGAGCGCTGGGGTCCATTTAATGAAGCAGGTGGCTTATTCCTGACAAATCCTAATTTAAAAAAAAAAAAATCCCTGAGTCTGTCAGGCTACTTGTGTCCAAGTACTTCACTTCAAAATGAAATGAAAGGGTGTACAGTATTTTCAACTCAAGGAAGATAAAAGTAAATGTATATGCAATGATCCCATCCTATGTGTTTACTTAAATATGACCAATGTGACTTTTCCTTCAAAATTATTAGTTTAGGGCGCCTGGGTGGCTCAGTCGGTTGAGTGTCTGCCTTTGGCTCAGGTCATGATCCAAGGGTCCTGGGATCGAGTCCTGCATGGGCTCCCTGCTCAGTGGGAGAGTCTGGTTGTCCTTGTCCCTCTGCCCCTCCCCCCTGCTCATTTTCTCTCTCTCTCTCTAATAAATAAAACATTTTTTAAAAAAGCAAATACAAAATTATTAGTTTGGGACGCCTGGTTGGCTCAGTCAGTGGAGCATGCAACTCTTGATCTTAGGGTCATGTGTTCAAGCCCCACACTGGGCATCAAGCTTACTTAAAAAAAAAAAAAGTCAAATAGAAAATTGGTTAGTAAAGGGGTGGATGTTTGCAACATATAATACATGAATACTTAATATATAGAGTTCTTATGGAGTAATATAAACTGAGTAGATATATAACAAAGTCCAAAAAATGCAAATGACCAATAAAAAACATGGAAAAGACGTTTAAACTGTCTAATCATCAAAGATATGCCCAAGAAAGAATCTATCAGATTGGAAATTATTTTAAAGATTGATAAAGTGTTGGCAAGGCTGTGGGGAAATGGACTCTCATGTAATGTTGTTGTATATTAATTGATAAAATCTTTCCAGATGACAATTTGACAATGAATTTCAAAAGGTAAAATGATCAGGAACAAGGCAAGAATGTCCCCCATCACCACTGCTTTTCAACATCATTGTGGAAGTCCTAGTTAGTGCAATAAAACAAGAGAAAGAGATAAAAGACATACAGATTGGAAAAGAAGAAATAAAACTGTCTTTGTTCGCAGATGACATAATTATCTATGTAGAAAATCCAAAGGAATTAAAAAAATGAACTAGCAAGCAATTATAACAAGGTTGTAACATACTAGATTAATATACAAAATCAATCACTTCCTTATATACTAGCAATAAACAGGTGGAATTTGAAATTTAAAATACAGTATCATTTATATCAGCACCTAAAAAAATGAAATACTTAAGTATAAATTAAATATGTACAAGATTTATACAAGGAAAGCTATAAAACTCAAATGAAATCAAAGAACTAAATGGAGAGATATCCTATGTTCATGGATAGGAAGACTCAATATTGTTAAGGTGTTAATTTTTCCCAACTTGATCTATAGATTCAATGCAATCCCAACCAAAATTCCAGTTATTTTGTGATTATCATTGGATTCTAAAGTTTATATGGCAAAACACCCAGAATAGCAACACAATATGAAAGGAGAAGAAATGTCAATCAGAGAAAGACAAGTATCATATGATCTCACTGATAGGAGGAGTTTGAGAAACAAGACAGAGGATCATAGGGGAAAGGAGGGAAAAATGGAACAAGACAAAACCAGAGAGGGAGACAAACCATAAGAGACTCTTAATCTCAGGAAACAAACTGAGGGTTGCTGGAGTGGAGGGGGGTGGGAGGGATGGGGGTGCTGGGTGATAGACATTGGGGAGGGTATGTGCTACGGTGAGCGCTGTGAATTGTGTAAGACTGTTGAATCACAGACCTGTACCCCTGAAACAAATAATACATTATACGTTAATTTAAAAAAATTTTTTTAAAAAGAATAAAGTTGGAGGACTGATACTTTCCAATTTCAAGACTTACTATATGGCTACAGTAATCAGGACCGTGTGGTATTCAGAAAAGAACAGACAATTAGATCAACAGGACAGAACAGAGAGTCCAGAAATACATATAAATATAGCCTGATCTTTGACAAAGGAGCAAAAGCAATACAATGGAGCAAAGACAGTCTTTTCAAGAAACAGTACTGGAACAACTGGGCATCCATATGCAAAAAAAAAAAAAAAAAAATGAATCTAAACACAGACCTTACACCTTTACAAAAATTAAACCAAAATGGATCACAGACCTAAATGTAAAACAAAACTATAAAACTCCTAGAAGATGACATAGAAGAAAACCTAGGTGACTTAGGGTTTGGCAATGACTTCTGAGATAAGGCACAGTCCATAAAAGAAAGAATTAATAATCTGGATTTCATTAAAATTAAACATTTCCCGGGCGCCTGGGTGGCTCAGTCGCTAAACTCATAAGCTGTCTGCCTTCGGCTCAGGTCATGGTCCCAGGGTCCTGGGATCGAGCCCCGCATCAGGCTCCCTGCTCAGCAGGAAGCCTGCTTCTCCCTCTCCCACTCCCCCTGCTTGTGTTCCCTCTCTCGCTATCTCTCTCTCTGTCAAATAAATAAATAAAATATTTTTTAAAAAAATTAAACATTTCTGCTCCGCAAAAGATGATATCAAGAGAATAAAAAGAGAAGCCACCATCTGGAAGAAAATATTTGCAAAAGACATATTTGATAAGGGACTGTTAACCAAAATATACAAAGAACTCTTAAAACTCAACAATATGAAATAAACAACCTGTTTAAAAAATGAGACAAAGACCTCAAGAGACACTTCACCAAAGAAGATATACAAATGGCAAAAAAGCATATGAAACAATGCTCCACATCAATGTCATTGGGAAAATGCAAATTAAAACAACAATGAGATTAGTACACACCTATTAAAATGGCCAAAATCCAGAACTCCAAATGCTGGTAAGAATGTGGAGCAACAGGAACTCTCATTCATTGCTAGTGGGAACGCAAAATGATACAGCCACTTTGAAAGACAGTTTGACAGTTTCTTTCAAAATTTTAACATATTCTTTTCATACATTTAAGCAATCACACTCCTTGTAATTTACCCAAAGGAGTTGAAACTTATGTCCACACAAAAACCTGCACACAGATGTTTATAGCTGCTTTATTCATAATTGGCAAAACTTGAAAAGCAAGCAAGATGTCCTTCAGTAGGTAAATGGATAAACTATGCAATATCCACAAATGAAATATTATACAGAGTTAAAAAGAAATGAACTTGTATGTTCATCTTTTAGTTATGTTCTCTGCAGACAGTAATGTAGTAGGTAAGGACTATACACATAAGTGGTATACTTAATATCATGGGGATTGTCCCAGTTGATTCTTTAAATACTAGATAACATTTAACTTATTCCTGGGTGCAAGTCAAAGTTTGGAGGCCTTGAAACATAGTGACCTAATAATGATAAGGATCTACAGATCACAGCAAAAGTTCAACACAACCAAGGCATACGCATGAATTTTCAGCAACAGTGGTTTCATTTGAAGCCACTTGGAAACAGTGAACCATATTCCTCCAATCAGTTACTCCCTAATTTGTCTTGTTTGCCTTAGTTTATGCTAAAGGTAAACATGTATTTAGCTTAGTAAAGGAAATGGAAAAAAAGAAAAACCAGAGGTGACCTAAACAACCTTTGCAAAGCAAGGCTTCTAATCTGCAAATTGCTTAGTCACAGCATCCAAGTGAATCCAAATTACTCAAAATCATTAAATAAATGATTCAGTCTCCAATCCTACTCCTAAAAAAAGAATATAATGAGAGATACAAACACAATGCCACCTAATTGAAAGAAACTTGGTTCTTTTTTATTGATAAAACTATGTGAATGGTTTTATATTTACATATTAACAATATTAACTTAAAATTTCAAACATTTTTAAACACAGGCCACCCAGTGCTAATGCTCAGCCCTCCTGGTTTTTGTACTAGTGAGCACATGGCTTTAGTCCATGTCCAACACTTAATTAAGATTCTTTTCAAAAGATTATATTCTGGATTTACCATCTTCTTAGAGGCCATGCTGCTGCAGTTCATTAGCAGCCCACATCTGGCTGGAATGTTTTAAACTACTATTTTCCTTAACCATTATATGGATAAGGTTTTTGTTATTCTATACAAACTGAAACAACGTCCTTCAATGAACTTCTAAACATAATTTTAGTGACAGTGCAACTGTTTTCTGATTGTTCTTATATCATGTAGCAAACTGCTACTAAAATATTCTCATCAGAGTTTAAACTTTTGTGTAATTGTGAGATTCTTTTCATTTTCATGTAGACCTTATCTTTACTTTTTAAGGACAAGATCTCATTCTGAAGGTCAAGAAATATTTAACTCAAATGTAGCTATATACAGAGAAAAATATACCCTTAAATTTTCTCAGGGAAACTCAGGAAATAAAAACTTGGACATATCTGGCACAGAAGGTTGAGCATTTCACTGACTCTGCTTCTGAACCTCCAAGATCCCTTGTACAGTATGGATTTCAAACACCAAAACACTCCTCTGAAAGAGGATCAATCCATGTCTATACAATTAACTTGCCCCTGAAATTAAGTTACCTAAGCCTGTTGAGGGACTTAAACAACTAGAAGAGTTGTATGTCCTCACATAAAATTTTGAAAAGGAATGTCATGAGGCAGCATAGGAATTTCTAGGCCTTGGCTGACACATTTTAGTCAGTCTGGCTCAGAGAACTGTTATAATACACTTAAGGGTTCACTCTGCCTGAAATGCCCTGGGCCCCTCCCAGTACTCTGTGTCAAGACACAGCCTACCCTTGCTTTTTTAGAACTTACCACTTATTTGAAAACTTCCCCATTTAAGGACACCAAGTAGCCATTCTTATAACCCTGTTCTCCATTTACACATAAAATACTTCATACCTTGTATGAGCTAAATGCTCAGTTAATGAATCTTCTGTTAGTACCCCACTATGTGCATTTAAGTTCCATAAGGGCATTGACCATTTCTTTTCTTTTCTTTTTGTTTATCTTTTAGATTATTTTCTCCCTGGTCAGTATAAGGTACAGCATACTACTTCCAACTGCAAGAAACTCAAAGCAATATGAATCACATCTTGACACCTCAGCTCACAGCCCTCCAAAGGCCTTCTATTATACTTGGAATGAAATCCAAAGAAGACTCTACCCAATGTGGCAATGTGGGCTCTGGGCACCACTCTTCAGCTTACCTCCCACCACCCTGCCCTCTCCCCATTCACCACACCACCCCACACTGGCCTCTGCTATTCCTGGGACATGACAAACATGCTTTAGCTTTTGGGCTTTTGGATGTGCTGTTCCTTCTGCTTCCCTTTTGTGCTCACTCCTTAGTCTCTGTTAAAATGGCTCCTCCTTAAAAAGGACTTTTGACTCCTCACCTAAAATAGAAACTTCCCCTCACTACAGCCTATTTTTCTTCATAGCCCTGGCTGATATTCTATATTTATTTAGTTATTCATTATCTCCTACTATCACCACATACACCAGCATGTAAGTTCCACGAAAGCAGGGGCTTCACCGACTTTATTCACAGCTGTATCCCTGGTGTCTAGAATAATGCCTGGCACTTGGTAGGTGTTCAGTAAATGTCACCAAATGCTATTTCCACGACTTCGGATAGGAAGTTTATACTGTGGATGAAAAGCCTATCTTCTCTGGGAAGCACACCCTCATAAATCCAGTGTTATTCCTGTTACATTCCAAGCTTCCCAATAACAAACAGGATTCTTGATGCCTAACCATGAGCTTCTCCAGTTTCCTCAGTGGACAGCAACTCTCAAGGGAAAGTTTTATGCCCAATCCATATTCCAGGTTACATCACATGAATTGTATTTTGGACAAATGCCAAAAGATAACTGTGCATAGAATGCCCTCCAACCCCACAGCTCCCTGCTGATCATTTCAGCCCTCATCAACCAGTCATAGGGGATTTCTTCTCCTCAGATTTTAACATGAGGATGTAGTTCAGCCCTATATTCTTCCTATTATACCCCTCCCTCCTCCAGAGTGGGTCTTCTGAACATCACTTGCTCAGTCCGGCATCTCCTGAATTCAGAGTCTACACCCTACCCCACCCCATCCCACCCCAGCAGAGGGAAGAATTTGTGGGTAGAAGTCCACCTAACACACCTTACTATCCAAGGCTAGCCTCCAGAGTTGCAACCTGTTTCCCAAGCCAGCCCCCTATCTCTAATCTAAGATCCTTAGAACGAACTTGGTCTTTCCATTCTTGGCCTCCAAGGACAATTCAAGAAAGACAGAAACTGAACACAAGTCTAGAGCAACTTGAATCCTGAGCTAAAAAAGTACAGGCATACTTTACAGAATGTTATCACCACCTCACATTTTCCTGATAGAACACTTGGCTTTTGATACTCAAACTTCATAGACTATATATATCTCTCAATACAACACTTTTTGAAAGGTGTTTATGTAAAATATATATATATATACATATATATATATATTTACACCCTGAAGCTTAAAAACAACATTGCTAACAAAATAGTGTACAGAATACTGGGTTACCAGGTGTCCTCAGAGAAGACATACAATGTACTACTATGTAAAGTAACTGCTTCTTTTTTTTGTTTTGTTTTTTGTTTTCAAAATGTAGTCTATTTTAATTATTCAAAGAACTTATTTTGTGTAAAGTAACTGCTTCTTAACAACCAAATTAATTGTTTCATGTTCTAGAATATTGTTTTACCTATTTTTCATTGTATTTCTGTGTTACTTACATAGAGGAATTTTTACTGTGTTTTTGTAACATTGTAGGAAATTAGGTAGAGGTTCTGAGTTGAGGAGTAATGCATTATAATTTCTCCTATTTAAAATAATAAGAATTAGGCCTATGAATTTTTGCAGAACAACTGATTTTTGGAATGGACTCCTCATGTTAAGTGAAAGTTGCCTGTATTTTCTTGGATTCTTTCACCCAAAACCTATCAGCAAGCTTCTCCCTCAGCTGTTCTGATTTGGTCTTGCCCCAACAGCTCATCTGTTCTTACTCTCTAACTATGATGCCTTGAATCCCTTCCTGCATCTTCATGTCCACCCTCCAGTTCCTCCCCCTTACCTTTTCATTCCATTCACCCCTTCTCACCATCTTTTTCTTTATTCTCAGTTAATTTTTACTTTCGGAGAAGGGATATATGCATATAACCTAAAAGATCAAAGGAGCTATAAGGCTTAAAACAAAAGCAGTCCATAATTCTCCTGTTCGCACCCCCATCCCCAATGCAGCATGCCCAGAGTCAAACACTTTCCATTCTTAGCTCTTGCTTTAAATTATCAAAAAAGCTGGGCGCCTGGGTGGCTCAGTTGGTTAAGCGACTGCCTTCAGCTCAGGTCATGATCCTGGAGTCCCTGGATCGAGTCCCGCATCGGGCTCCCTGCTCGGCAGGGAGTCTGCTTCTCCCTCTGACCCTCCCCCCCATGTGCTTTCTCTCTCTCTCATTCTCTCTCTCAAAAATAAATAAATAAAAAATCTTTAAATTATCAAAAAAGCTGAGTAAAATGCTATCTCCTCATTATTCCATTTTAAACTTTATCTACAGCCTTCATATTAGGATCAGTAAGGATTTTAGCTCTCTTAGACTCTCCTTTCCCTACCTCCCTTTTGTGTTCACTCCTTAGTCTCTGTTAAAATGGCTCCTCCATAAAAATGTATGCCAAAATTTTTGGTTAAATCAGTATTCAGTGTACTTATTATTGAGACTAGTGTTATGAGCCAAGTCATGAAAAATTATTGATTTCCTTTCTGGAACATTTTTTTGTGTTTTTCCTATATTTAATAATTGCCTAATTTCCTCATTTGCTTAGTTGTATTTGCATGTCCAGCGAAGCCTTCCTATCCCCTACAATAACTCTGTAAAATCATTCTCAATCCATTTTTCCATATGGTCAAACATGTCAGATTTACCACTTGTTGTTGTTGTTATTGTTTTCCTGATAATATTTATCAATTCCATTTTTTCCCTCCCTCTTCTGGTTCTTATCTGTACTGTGCCCTAAGCCTCTGGGTGTCATAGGTGTTACATTGGGTTTTCCCTTAACCAATGTTCTATAAATACCCAACTCCTCTCTCCTGTATTGGATTTCCCACTTCCTAGTTCCCATGTCATCTTTCTTGGTTTATTCCCTAGTTTTGGTGGCTTACCTTCTATAGACTTTTATGCTGCATGTCTGAGAATGTTTTATTCTATCTTTATACTTGATCAATTCATTTATTCTAAGCTAGAATTCATTTATATTTTGAAGATTATAACTCAAAAGATTATAATTCATTATATTACTCTGTTGCCTTCTATCTTCCAAAACTATTTTTGATAAATTTTCATTCCCTTCTTTTCTCTTCTCTCCTCTTTTCTCAATCAGCTGTTAGTGTGTTTTCTATTAACATTCAAGTTTCAAGCCTCCTGGATGATGTACTTTGATTTGTTTTTTCTCTTTTCTTTTTTAAAAATTAAAAAAATTTTTTTTAATTTGTAAAAATTTAAAAATTAAAACAAAAAATTGTTTATTTTCATTTATTATGCTGAACACCCAATGAACACCTTTCAATTTGAAAATTCATTCTTCACTTTAGAGAAATATTTTTTTTTAAAATATAGTTTTATAATGACTCCTTTTTTTCTCCTTACTAGTTGGATACAGAATTTCTGGAACTGATCTACAAATGTTCCTATCTTTCTCTCTCTTATTGTCCCCCTCTTCTTTTCCCTACTTTATCAGAGAGTTCTTCCAATCTTTTATTGAAACTTCTGTTTTAGCTATCATATTTTTAATATTCAAAAACTCTTATTGTTTGGTCCTTTTCAAAAAACGAAACTCTGTTCTTTCTTCAACATTTTATTTTCTCTCTCTGAGGATATCATGGCTTCTTTGAAGCATTCTTCTGCTCTCAGCATTGTCTCTGTTTTCTCTGAGTACCTTTTTTAATTTTTGTTTCTTTGGTTGTTTGTGTGCTTCATGTTGGAGGCTTTCTTCCAAAGTCTGATTATCTTTTGATACCCTATCGTATTTAAGAGTGAATCACTAGAAAGGTTATTTGTAAGTGGGCCTCTAAACGGGTCATAGAGTAGCTGGAGAATTTTTGTGGGAGGAAGTCACCAAATGTCAATATCTATATGTCTCTTCTCCAGGATGGTTCCATTTCTTCTGAGAGGATCTTCCAGTATTCCTAGTGGGATGTGGAATGGTAAGGCTGCCAGTATACTAGAGCTGAGAACAGGAAGGGAGTTGGGAATTTCACTGTTCAGATGTAGAATGTCCTTTAATCCCCCAGTTTTCAATTCTATTCTCATCCTGCCTTTCTCAGTGTTCAGTGTTGCCAGACTATCTCTGATTGTTTCTCCAGAGATTCCTGCAAAAGTGGGGGGAAATGGTGTCCTTGCTTATGGGGTTAACGGTAGGCTCTGAAGGTCTATCTTCTCCTCATAAAAGCTTTCAAATAGATTCCCACCTACCATGTCACCCTACTTTCTATGGTACTGGGTGCCTCTAATTCCTAAGCCTTTCCAGACAGGTGTGAATCAACTTGCCTTCCATCTGTACTTCCTTCCACAGCACTTGGCTCTGACCTTTCTTTACTCTGCTAAGTCAAGCACCATCCTTCCACCTATTTTCCATCTTTGTATCTTGCGGTTTAGGGTTATTTATGTCTCCTTGATTTACCAAAGATGAAACCTGTGCCTCCATTTTCTTGCTTTCCCTATTGTTTGGGGATGGTTTTTTTGAGAAAAGAAAAACAAATGAGGCTGGGAAAGAAAGAGTAGATATGTTCTTTGTTCTGGCATCTTGAAACCAGAAGTCTCTAGCCTTTTCTATTTCATAGGTCTTTTTATTACACCATATTCTCTTCTGCCAGTTTCCTTCTCATTCATAATTTCGGTCTTCCAGAATTTCTGGGTGACTAGCCATCTTGTTTTAGTGGTTTCAGACATATAACATTTCATTTATTCATAAGTTAACAAATTCCATATCTACTTACCATATCTCACTTGCAGTAATTAATATCTGCAATTTAACAAGGACTACTGGATGTACATATTAACTGGAAGGGGATTATTCATCAATTGGGAGAGATTAGTCACCGATCTCTTGTGGGACTTATCTTTCTTATCAGATAGGCTGGTTATTCTCTGTTTGCCTTTCTGCCCCCCATTCTCACACTTCTCTGTACCCCAGAAGACTGACCTCTATGGACAACTCCCCTTGTCCATTCCCACTCACTGCCATTCCTACCCACTTCCCTCTTTCACTGCCTCATTGCATCTCTGGCAACATTATAGCTATCATAGCTCCTAAAGTTATGATAGCTTCTGCTTTCACAAGGGAACTCTTCCTAGGTGGTTCCCCTGACTCTACTCACATCTCCGTAAATAGTCTCTTTATTAAACTGTCTTCATTTATACCCCGTGTGCCATTTGTTTCTTATTGGACACTGACTGATATATCAGTTTTAAAAAATTTTTTAACTAGCTCTTCTCTAACGTATATTGACTTGTTGCATTCTTTGTCAACAATGGGCACTTAACTATAAAGACTCTGAGCAAATCAGGCTTCCTTTCAATTAAGATTCTATCTCACTACAGCAAAGAAACTCTCCTAATTAATGATGCTAAGCCCCTAGGAAATATAAGCATTGTCAGTGCAACTTAGACTAACAGAGAAAGCTAGGATATACATATTGTTCCCTTTAGGCAATGGAGTCGGTTCTTTTTTTTTTTTTATGTTATGTTAATCACCATACATTACATCATTAGTTTTTGATGTAGTGTTCTGTGATTCATTGTTTGCATATAACACCCAGTGCTCCACGCAGAACGTGCCCTCTTTAATACCCATCACCAGGCCAACCCATCTCCCCACCCCCCTCCCCTCTAGAACCCTCAGCTTGTTTCTCAGAGTCCATAGTCTCTCATGGTTCGTCTCCCCCTCCGATTTCCTGCCCTTCATTCTTCCCCTCCTGCTATCTTCTTTTTCTTTTTTTTTTAACATATAATGTATTATTTATTTCAGAGGTACAGATCTGTGATTCAATAGTCTTGCACAATTGCTGTGGAGTCAGTTCTGATAAAAGTATATTTGCTATTTTTTATTCAATTTTTTAATTGAGGTATAACTAACATACTTATATTAGTTTCAGGTATACAACATAATGATTTGAGATCTGTATATATTGTGAAATGATCATCACAATAAGTCTAGTTAGCATCCATCACCATACATAGTTATCTTGTGATGAGAACCTTTAAGATTTACTCTCTTAGCAACTTTCAAATATGCAACGCAGTGTTGTTAACTATAGTTACCATCCTGTACATTATATCCCATGATTTATTTATTTTATAACTGGAAGCTTGTACCTTTTGACTCCCTCTACCCATTTCACCCATCCCCCAACCACCACTCTGGCAACAATTAATTTGTTCTCTTATGTATTAGCTTGGGTTTTAAAAAAAAATTTTAGGGGCACCTGGGTGGCTCAGTTGGTTAAGCATCCAACTCTTGATTTTAGCTCAGGTCATGATCTCAGGGTTGTGAGATCAAACCTCACATCAGGCTCCACACTGGGTATGGAGTCTGCTTGAGATTCTCTCTCTCTCTCTCCCTCTGCCCCTCCCCCCACCTCTCTCTCCCTCTCTAAAAGAGATAACAATAAAATAAAACATTAAAAAAATTTTTTTAGATTGCACAAGTGAAATCATACATATTTGTCTTTTCACATCTGATGTATTTCACTTAGCACAATGCTCTCAAGTTCCCTCCATGTTGTTGCCATTGGCAAGATTTCATTCTTTTTTATGGCTAACTAATATGCCACCATACATATATACCACATTTTCTTTATCCATTCATCCATCAACAGATACTTCGTTGTTTCTGTACCTTTACTATTGCAAATAACACTCGGTGTACATAGGGGTGCATACATCTTTTCAAGTTAATGTGTTCAATTTCTTCAGATAAATGCCCAAAAATGCAATTGCTGGAGCATATGGTAGCTCTATTTTTAATTTTTTGAGGAACATCCATACTGTTTTTCATAATAGCTGCACCAATTTACATTCCCACCAACAGTGCACAAGGATTCCTTTTCTCCACATCTTCACCAACAACTACTTATTTCTTATCTTTTTGATACTAGCCATTCTGACAGGTGCGAAGTAATATTTCAGTGTGGTTTAGATTTGCATTTCCCTGATGATAAGTGATGTTGAGCACCCTTTCATGTGTCTGTTGGCCATCTGTATGTCTTCTCTGGAAAAATGTCTATTCAGACACTCTGCCCATTTTTAATCATATTGTTTGTTTTTATGCTATTGAGTTGTATGAGTTCTTTATATATTTTGGACATTAACACCATAGCAAATAAATAATTGGCAAATATTTTTTCCTATTCAGTAGGTTGCCCTTTTCTTTTGTTGATGGTTTCCTTTGCTGTGCAAAAGCTTTTTGTTTTGATGTAGTCCCACAATTCAGTTTCATCTATATTCCTTATTCAACAAATCACACCAAGGCAGAGACCTGGGTAAATCCTTGACTCATCTCTGTCCCTCACCCCCATGCCCAATCAATGACCAAGTCTTATTGATTCTGTCTGAGATGTACTTTAATTCTATGATCCAGGTCTCTCCATTCTCACCACCATTTCCCTAGACCAAATCATTTCCCTATTACCAATATTGTTACTACCCTCATATCTAGATTTTATAATAGAGCCAGAGGGATCTTTCTAAAATATAGATATGATCATGATACCCTCTTCCTAAAAGCCTGAAATGGTTTTACACTGCTATCAAGATAAAGCTCAAATTCCTCAACATGGCTTACAAGCCCCAGCATCTGGTGTCCTACCCTGCCATCCAAATTACTCCAGCCAAATTAAGCCCCTTTTAGTTCCTCCAACAATCTATGATCACTCTTACTCTAGATATTCCCACATAAGGTTCCCTCCACTTGATACATGCCTCTTGATGTTGCCAGTGTTTTCATGCTATCACTATTTCTTGACAAACATCTACAAATCCTTGTGTCTCAGCTTAGATGTCCCATGCTCTCTAAATCTGCATTTAGTGTGCTCCCATAGCACACTACTTATCCACTTATCACACTCTATTATAGTTGCCTGTTACTTATCTCTGTTCCCCTTTCAGATCATAAGCACTATGAGGGTTAAAACTGGATCTATTATAGCTCCAATGCTTTGAACATTACCTCGTACAAAGTAGCCACTAAATAAATAATGGCTAAATGATGACCAAATGAATAAACAAATAAAGCATTAGATTAAACCTAGTACCAGTGGAAGCACATTACACATATGGACTTTTTTTCCCTTGCTTTCTTTCCTCCCAATAAATGAAAAACAAGTAAGTTGCCCTTCCCATCAAATAAGCCATAGCTTACAAAGGGCTAACCAATGTATACTTACACATGACAGCCAAAGAGAACTCTATCTGAGCCTTTGCTTTCTCCTTTATTTCTCTTTCCTCTTACACATAAAATTTTCAAACTGAAAGTTTAAACAGGCTGAAGACAGACCAAGCATGTGGCTGACTTTCTCTTGATCTGCCTGATGCCCTCCCCAAACCATCTATAAATGTGGTAGTATATGTGCATGGGATAAAAAAGAACCTATGATAACATTTTGTTTGAACCAGAACTCCAAAGCACTAATTAAAGCTGAGCACACCTGCTCTGAACTGCAAAGTCAGAGATTTATGTGAACTTGTAAAGTTGAGGCTTTCTGACCTTTTGTAGGTTTTATGTTTCCTTTAAATAAGCATTTCCTCTTTGTAATGCAATATTTTTTTTAAAGTTTATTTCAGTGACTAACCTGCTGGTATAAACAGATACGCTGTTCAGTTCCTTTATTGCCTGGTCTTTACCCTTTTTACCCAGTGCCTGTCAAATGTTTAATTTAAGGTTTTGGTTGAAAATAAGCAGGTCCAACTATGAGGCCTACAATTTCTTGGTCTAAACTGAACTTGTTAGTGAGGTGATCCAAAAAGATATCCATGCACTCACACTCCATACTTAATGTAAGAATATAAGAGCATTTTAATACAGTTATTCACAGATCTGCTCATTACTTGCAAAGTATCAGATACTTTATAGCAGTTTATCACAAGCAGGACTTATTAATTTGTCAGGTTACTGTGCCTGCCCATGTATAGAGTCCTTTCAGGTAAGACAAAGTTTTTAATCAAAGTAAGATGTTATAATTTTGAGATTCGGATACTAATGGCTTTAGAAAGAGAGATTCTGTGAGGCTAACACATTCAAGTTGGTTACCTTGGATAGGTTCATTCCCAGCACTGTGAGTGTCACCAAGCCAGCACAACAGACCAGAGCACTGGAGCTAGAGAGTCCAGAACTCGGTGGGATGTTTCCATCTACCAAGCAATTCATTCCAGTCAGGTTGCTAAGACCAAAGTGTTCCTAAGAATAGAAGGAAAAATAGTGCTAGTAACTTTGGTGCTGGATTCGAGGAGTAGCAAAACATTCTTTCATTCCCCAGAGAGCAAACATTTATCAATGGACTTATTATGCTATTTATAGAAACTACTTGTGCAATTCAATTTAGTTGAGTCTATACATGACATTTCATTTAATGGTTCTTGGCCACAGGGTTCGGTAATCTGAAGATTATTTTTTACTTTGCTCAACAAAAAGCTATTGATTCATTTCCTAAAATTGCCTTGAATGATCTTTTTCTTGAACACTCATTGATTTGAACAAATGAAACAATTATAATTCAATTTCTCAAGTAGCAGGACAAGAAATACACAATATTAGTGAGGCAAGTTAAATCTCCATGTAGCACAGCCCAATACAATATGACTGTAAAAGTCTTAACACCAAGGATATATAAAAGATATATTTGAGCAAATCATAGCTGAGAACTTCCCTAATCTGGGGAATGAAACAAACATTCATGTCCTAGAGGCAGAGAAGAACTCTCCTAAGATCAAGGAAAACAGGCCAATGCCCTGGCATGTAATAGTAAAACTTGCAAATCTTAGAACCAAGGAAACCATCATAAGGGCAGTAGGGGGAAGAGATTACTTACATACAGAGGGAGGAACATCAGAATAATGTCAGACCTATCCACAGAGACCTGGCAAGCCAGGCAAGCCAGAAAGGGCATATTCAGGGTACTAATGAGAAGAACATGCAGCCAAGAATACTTTATCCGGCAAGGCTGTCATTTAGAATGGATGGAGAGATGCAGAGCTTCCAAGATCGGCAGAAACTGAAAGAATATGTGACCACTAAGCCGGCCCTGCAAGAAATATTAAGGGGGATTCTATAAAACAAGAAAGACCCCAAGAGTCATATACAACAGAAATTTACAGGGGCAATCTGCAGAAACAAGGACTTCACAGGCAACATGATGACAAAAAATTCATATCTTTCAATAATCACTCTCAACATGAATGGCCTAAATGCTCCCATAAAACGGCACAGGATTGCAGATTGGATAAAAAGACAGGACCCATCCATATGCTGTCTACAAGAGATTCATTTTGAACCTAAAGATACATCCAGACTGAAAATGAAGGGAATGAGATCCATCTTCCATGCCAACGGACCTCAAAAGAAAGCTGGGGTAGCAATTCTTATATCAGACAAATTAGATTTTAAGCTAAAAACTATAGTTAGAGACACAGAAGGACACTACATCATTCTTAAAGGGTCTATCCAACAAGATCTAACAACTGTAAATATCTATGCCCCCAACATGGGAGCAGCCTATGCTGCTCTACATAAGCCAACTGTTAACCATAATAAAGAGTCATATTGGTAATAATACGTTAATTGAGGAGACCTCAATACTCCACTCTCAGCAACAGACAGATCATCTAAGCAGAAAATCAACAAAGAAACAAGAGCTTTGAATGACACACTGGACCAGATGGACCTCATAGATATATACAGAACATTCCACACTAAAACAACAGAATATTCTTTCTTCTCGAGCACACATGGAACTTTCTCCAGAATAGACCACATACTGGGTCACAAATCAGGTCTCAACTGATACCAAAAGACTTAGATTATTCCCTGCATATTCTCAGACCCTAATGCTTTAAAACTGGAACTCAATCACTAGAAAATTTTGGAAGAAATTCAAACACTTGGAAGCTAAAGACCACCCTGCTCAAGAATGTTTGGGTCAACCAGGAAATCAAAGAAGAACTTAAACATTTCATGGAAACCAATGAGAATGAAAACACATCAGTCCAAAAACTATGGGATACTGCAAAGGCGGTCCTAAGGGGGAAATACATAGCCATCCAAGCCTCACTCAAAAAAATAGAAAAATCCCGAATTCACCAACTAACTGTATGCCTTAAAGAACTAGAGAAAAAGCAACAAACAATGCCTATGCCACGCATTAGAAGAGAAATAATTAAGATTAGAGCAGACATCAATGAAATAGAAACCAGAAACACAGTAGATCAGATCAACAAACCTAGAAGCTGGTTCTTTGAAAGAATTAATAAGATCGATAAACCACTGGCCAGACTTATCCAAAAGAAAAGAGAAAGGACCCAAATTAATAAAATTATGAAAGAAAGGGGAGAAATCACGACTAACACCAAGGAAATAGAAACAATTATTAGAAATTATTATCAACAACTATATGCCAATAAACTGAGCAACCTGGATGAAACGGATGCCTTCCTGGAAACCTATAAACTCCCAAGACTGAAACAGGAAGAAACTGACAACCTGAATAGGCCAATAACCAGTAACAAGATTGAAGTAGTGATCAAAAACCTCCCAAACACAAGAGTCCAGGGCCTGACAGATTCCCTGGGGAATTCTACCAAATGTTCAAAGAAGAAATAATACCTATTCTCCTGAAGATGTTTCCAAAAACAGAAACAGAAGGAAAGCTTCCAGACTAATTGTATGAGGCCAGCATTACCTTAATCCCCAAACCAGGCAACGACCCCATCAAAAAGGAGAAGTTCAAACTAATATCCCTGATGAATATGGATTCCAAAATCCTAGCTAATAGGATCCAACAATACATTAAAAGGATCATCCACCACAACCAAGTGGGATTTATCCCCAGGATGAAAGGGTGGTTCAACATTCACAAATCAATCACAAATCAATCAATGTGATAGAACACATTAATAAGAGGAGAGAGAAGAACCTCTCAATTGATGCAGAAAAAGCATGTGACAAAATACAGCATCCTTTCCTGATTAAAACTCTTCAGAGTATAGGAATAGAGGGAACATTCCTCAAGTTCATAAAATCCATCTATGAAAAACCCACGGCAAATATCATCCTCAATGGGGAAAAGATGAGAGCCTTTCCCTTAAGATCAGGAACACGTCAAGGATGCCCACTCTGGCCACTATTGTTCAACATAGTACTAGAAGTCCTAGCAACAGCAATCAGACAACAAAAAGAAATAAAAGGTATTCAAATTGGCAAAGAAGTCAAACTCTCTCTCTTCACAGGTGACATGATACTTTATGTGGAAAATACAAAAGACTCCACCCCCAAATTACTAGAACTCATACAGCAATTCAGTAATGTGGAAGGATACAAAATCAATGCTTCTTTTCTCCAAAGAAAACATACAAATGGCTAACAGACACATGAAAAAATGTTCATCATCATTAGCCATAAGGGAAATTCAAACCAAAACCACATTGAGATACCATCTTATACCAGTTAGAATGGCAAAAGTTGACAAGGCAAGAAACAACAAATGTTGGAGAGGTTGTGGAGAAAGGGGAACCCTCTTACACTGTTGGTGGGAATGTAAGTTGGTACACCCACTTTGGAAAACAGTGTGGAGGTGCCTCAAAAAATTAAAAATAGAGCTACCCCATGACCCAGCAATTACACTACTGGGTATTTACCCCAAAGACACAGATGTAGTGAAAAGCAGGGCCATATGCACCCCAATGTTCATAGCAGCCATGTCCGCAATAACCAAACTGTGGAAAGAGCTGAGATGCCCTTCAACAGACGAATGGATAAAGAAGATGTGGTACATATATACAATGGACTATTACTCAGCCATCAGAAAGGATGAATACCCAACTTTTACATCAACATGGATGGGACTGGAGGAGATGATGCTCAGTGAAATAAGTCAAGCAGAGAAAGTCAAAATCGTATGGTTTCACTTACTTGTGGAACATAAGGAATAGCATGGAGGACATTAGGAGAAGGAAGGGAACAATGGGGGGGAGGAGTTGAAGGGAGAGATGAACCATGAGAGACTATGGACTCCGAGAAACTAACTGAGGGTTTTAGGGGGGACGGGGGTGGGGGGTGGGTTAGCCTGGTGACGGGTATTAAAGAGGGCACGTACTGCATGGAGCACTGGGTGTTATATGAAAACAATGAATCATGGAACACTACATCAAAAACTAATGATGTAGGGGCGGGAGGGAGGGGGTGGCTGGGTGATAGACAAAGGGGAGGGTATGTGCTATGGTGAGTGCTGTGAATTGTGTAAGACTGTTGAATCACATACCTGTACCTCTGAAACAAATAATACATTATATGTTAAAAAAAAAAAAAAGAAGAAGAAGATAGTAGGAAAGGAGAAATGAATGGGGGGAATCAGTGGAGGAAACGAACCATGAGAGACGATGGACTCTGAGAAACAAACTGAGGGTTCTAGAGGGGAGGGGGGTGAGGGGATGTGTTAGCCTGGTGATGGGTATTAAAGAGGGCACGTACTGAATGGAGCACTGCGTGTTATACGCAAACAATGAATCATTGAACATTACATCAAAAACTAATGATGTAATGTATGGTGATTAACATAACATAATAAAATAAAAATAATTAATTAATCTTTTAAAAAAAGAAAGATAATTGAAGACATTTGAATTTGGGCTGGGCTTACATGCCACTAGGAAATTACTGTTAATTTTGATGGGTATGATAATTGTATTCTTATTACCTAAGATAATAGTCTAACACTTTTTACAGTTGCATTCTGAAATATTTGAGAGTAAATGATGTCTGTAATTTGCTTTAAAATATAAAATTCTTTAAAATACTAAGCAAATGTTAAAAAAAAGGATAAAGTAAATGCAGCAAAATGTCAGGAAGTGTTAAAGCAAGGTATAAACATCCATTATAATGTAATCTTTACTTTTCTGTATATAAATATTTGAATACTAAAAACTTAAAAAAACTAAAGTTATTGTTAGAATTAGAAAAAAAACAAAAAAAAAAACTAATGATGTATGGTGACTAACATAACATAATAAAATTAAATTAAATAAAAAAAAAAAAGTCTAACACCAAGCAGTGGTTTGTTTCTATTGAGTATTTCTTCAGAAGTTTCTCTGAAGAAAAAGTGTTCTCAACCTCTTCAGTTCCATTTTACTTATGGAAAAACCTACACACCAAAAGATTAAAAATGTTTTCCAACATTACATATAGGGAGCTGGGGATAGGAACCAGGTCTCTGATTTCTGGTTGAGAACTTCTCCACTGCAGTCAGAAACACGGGCCAGCATACTGTCAGTATGATTTAATGTAAGTCAGCTATATGAGGAAATCCAGATTTTTACTAGAGTTTATAGATACAGTTAAGCCATATGGTAGCTTTCAAGACAGCCAAATTAGAATTCAGCCACAAATGAGAACACAGACTCTAAAAGAAGTAGAGAAACCCTTATTTCTACAATTAGGAAAACCCAAAGAAATAATGAGACTCTGATCTAAAGATGGAAATCTCTAGGATACTTAGATGAGTATCTACGATGACACTTATGATGATATTATATCATAATTAACCTTTGTGGTTTAGGATTAAAAATATATTCAAGGCCACCTCCTCCTCAAGAAAAAATACCATCATGTTTGCAAATTACTCAAACAGCTCAAGACCAAAGTACAAAATACTATTATATTACATAATTATGCATTTCATCATACATATTATTCTAGGGAGAAATTTCAATAAACTAGTTAGAATAACTAAAGTAACAACAAAACTGTGCAAATTAAAGGATAGGTTTTTTTTCCTTGATTTTTTTGTCCTTTTTTCCTATGTTGGCAAAACTCACACACCACAAAAAAAGAGATTCTGTTGGATGTACTTCTCTTCTTGATTTCAAGTCATCTAAAAATTTCCTTTCCAGAAATACAAACAAATTTTAAATTGAAACACTGCTGCTGCCAATGCCCTTTCATACAGAACATCAGACAGCTTGTTTAAAAAAAAAAATCCTTGGAGAATGCTATATATTTAATCATAAACTGATCCACAGTGTATCTTGAATGTGAATCATACTTACAAACTTATCATGCAATGTTTAAATTAAAATGTACAACAGATTCAAAAACGTAAATGGATTTTGCCAAATTCTGTAATAGCTCTGTCCCAAAAGGATAACATGTTCAATTTAATATAAACAGATTATCCTATGATATTTTCTAGTATTTGAATTTGAAGTTTTCTAAACAGGATAACATTTAAATTACTTCTCTGCCAAATATTCGCTGTACAAATCTACTTTTGCACATTAAGTTGTCAAACCAAAAAAGAAAGCTTTAAGACCTCAAATTCTCAGAAACAACACGAAGCAACAAGCAGTATTTAGGTCACTTTACCCATTTGCTATAAAAGGCATGTTGCTATAAGGAAGATCGAATTGCATTTGCCAGGCAAATCCTTCCAAATACTGTAATTCCCACTAATGCATATGGTAAGCCAAATAACTTGAAGATTTAAAAGAGGCCAATACCTCTTCCCATGTTATTACCATGCGTCTTGATGAAGAAGAAAGAAAAATAAAAAAGGAAAGAAAGAAAAGAAAGAAGGAAGGAAAAAGGAAAAGAAGGAAGGGAGGGAGGGAGGGAGGGAAGAAAGAGAGAGAGAGAGGAAGGAAGGAAGGAAGGAAGGAAAGGAAGGAAGGAAGGAAGGAAAGAAAGAAAGAAAGAAAAAGGAAGGAAGGAAGGAAGGAAGGAAGGAAGGAAGGAAGGAAGGAAGGAAGAAAGAAAGAAAGAAAGAAAGAAAGAAAGAAAGAAAGAAAGAAAGA
>NW_027397087.1:15484857-15595401 GCF_003265705.2 Callorhinus ursinus | reverse complement strand
AAGAAAGAAAGAAAGAAAGAAAGAAAGAAAGAAAGAAAGAAAGAAAGGGAGGGAGGAAGGAAGGAAGGAAAAGAAAGGAAAAGAAAAGAAAAAGGAAAAAAAGAAAAGAAAAGATGAAGGAAGGGAGAGAAGAAATTAATGCAGGAACTCTAAGACCAGAACCACCATAATTCGAGTACAGGACTACACATCAGAAATAAATGTGATGCTTTCCTGGAATGGATATGTCACTGAGTCCTAGGCTACTTGTGACAAAGCTTCAGATAGGATCACCAGACAGTAAGGAACACAAGCTCTCTAAAACATGGATTTTAACAAATCAAACTGATTTAGCAAATAAATTTTCTTTTTGTCCTTATACTTTTTTAATCTGGAGAAAAAGCAGAAATATTTCATTATCTTATTCTTGCCCATGACATTAGAGATGTTCCCGATAATTATTCAGTGTTTCTAAGGAAACTACTTATTCTAATAAACTTCACTACATCTTTTTTTTAACCCCATCTGAAGTGGTAATAACAATACTAGTTGTTTATTTATTGAATGCTTACTATGTGTCAAGCACTGTGTAATCCTTGTAACAACTCTTTGCTGGATAGGAAAGACATCATGATACAGATAACAAACCTAACAAAGAGGTTGAATTAACAGCTAAGTAGAGCTCGAATTCAAACCTAGGGCTTCTGACCAAATCCTATTACAGTATATACCTACATATGATTAGAACAAATATATTACTAGACTGTATCCTTCAAAAGAAAATTTGAACAGGGGCACCTGGGTGGCTCAGTGAGATAAGCGACTGCCTTCAGCTCAGGTCATGATCCCAGGGTCCTGGGATCGAGCCCCGCATCAGGCTCCCTGCTCCACAGGAAAACTGCTTCTCCCTCTCCCACTCCCCTTGCTTGTGTTCCCTCTCTCGCTGTCTCTCTCTCTGTCAAATAAATAAATAAAATCTTTAAATAAAAAAAAGAAAAGAAAATTTGAACAAAGATTTTAAAAAGAGAAAGATTTTCGTCAGATGCAACTGATTTATGAACAGCCACTACTGCCCCCTCTGAACACCACTAATATGTAAATTAGCAATACAGAATAGGAACATGAGTTAGCATTGAAATGTGACAAAAAATACATTGTAAATAAAATAAATCTTGATATATAATACACATTATAAGTTCACCAGCTAGTAGTTGCTTTATAAACTGATTTACCTGAATTCCTTTAAATCCACATAGGAAATAGTTGTGCCACAGAGGCTTGGTTTTGTCAATCTGAATATTATTAGCACTAGTACTGAAGTCCCTGCAAAAACAAGACACTATTAATTTAAGTCTAGAGGCTGTAAAAACCCATGGCTGCAAAATCAATGGCTGACTGCTGCCACCTTGTGCCATGAGAGTGATACTGAAATTTCATTCTCCATTTATTTTCATCAATGTACTTCATAGTTTACCCAAAAACAACAAACATGCCCACATGCTTAAAAGATAAGGGAAGTTGTAGTGACCTTAACAATTAAACTACTTCCGAATGACCCTTTTTATTTCCTGAAATAGAAAGGAACAAATATATTTCAGCATAATCTACACCACTTTTTATTTCATGATGATCCTTGTTAAGCTGATATAAACCACATAAATGCTTATCCTTGGGGTTTGCTGTTTGACATACCTCTAACTGTAACAGTACTCAAAGCCTTCTCTCCCCACACTCTTTGCCACCCATCCAATTTTACCATCTGCATGGTTTAAGAAGATGGAAAAAACAAAACAAATAATGATGATTCTAATGGATCATAACTCGTTGAATAAGATACCATGAATCTATACTGATATAAATTAACAAACAAAAAAACTACCTAAATGAAGGAGAAGGAAAACCTCTTCCTTAGTTAGAGTAAAATGTCAAATAATAGAAGAAGTAGAGGGCGCCTGGGTGGCTCAGATGGTTAGGCGTCTGCCTTCGGCTCAGGTCATGAGCCCAGCTTCTTGAGCCCCACATTGGGTTCCCTGCTCGGCGGGAAGCCTGCTTCTCCCTCTCCCTCTCCCACTCTCTCTGCTTGTGTTCCCTCTCTTGCTGTGTCTCTCTCTGTCAAATAAATAAAATCTTTAAAAAAAAAAAAAAGGTAGAAATGATGGAAATCACTATGTGGCAAACTCCATGATAATTGTTTCAGGAAAGAATCATCAATGGATACTAAAGTTAGGGAGTAAAATTTTGATAAGAAACAAAATATTTACATAGACTCAAAATATTTCCCTATCAGATACTTATTGCAAAGGGAAAAAAATGGTAACTTTATGGCAAAGAAATCTGGCAGACATCACCTTAACCAAATAATCAAAATTAACAATAAAGGACATCATGTGTCTCCTTGATATCATGAACTGAGAACATATCAGTTGATGTGTGGGAATTCTTTGTATTATTTTTGTGAGTTCTTTGTAAGTCAAAAATTATCTCAAAATGAAAAATAGATAAATAGGTTTCTAAATCAGGCAAAGGGCAAAATATGAGAAATGGAGGAGGAGGGGGTCAATTAAAAAGTGAAGAAATAAGCAACATTCCCCATATTGACTGAATGCTCTTCACATAGTTTACTAAATACCTATTATATGCCAGTCACTGTAGTAGGTGCCCTCCATGCATTATCTTAATTCAATAACATGGACACAGTATGTCCTAAGAAAAATATTTAAGTATGCAAGGTATTCATAGGAATAAAAAGGTAAAAGGCAAAGGGCTTATCTTTTCATAAGCTAGCTGAGACAACATGAACACAAATTATGATCACACACTACTGTCACATGATGATGTATAATATGGAACGGGATATGAGACCAAGAGGGCATCATCTCTATAATCAGCATATTAGAGTGAAGAGGGGAGGTTTTCCCGGAGGCTCAGAGTGGTTTAGTGACTCTCCAAGAACACACACAGTATGACTCCAGCTCACAAGCATTTTACTGTCATCTACAGAAATTAAAATATATTGCTCACAGTCAACAAGAGGTCACAGAATTTGGAAAGCAGATAAAATTATGTTAGCAAAACTGATCAGGTTCTGTTCCTAGCTAAAGAAAAGATCTTGAAAGTTACCACAAAGAAAAGAAAACCAGGAAGCAGTCAGGGGTGGTGGTATATTGAACAAAGTAGAGGAGGAAATTTGTACAGATGCAGAAAGCTACATGAGAAATATCAAAGAAAATGCTGAAAAGTGCTATTTCCTACAAATTAGAAACATAGCTTAAATATGTCATAGAAAAAACTTCCCTTTGATTAGTTAATTCATGTCTGTTCTTTCTAGCATCCCTGTCTTGCCTCTCCTTCCTACCATTTTCTAAGATTCAAAAACAGGCACACATTTTCCCACCAAATCCTACATTGTATCACCCATCTGCTTTCTCCACTCTTGCATCCATGTTGCAGAATGCTAGGAAAAAAGTCCTGAAAATGAGCAATTATGACTTTTATATTGGTAATTTCCACCTACATATTTTATTCATTGATTCACCTGTTCTTCCAACAAACATTTGCCCAGTGTCAACCCTGTGTGTGCCAGGCACTGGGCTAGATCATTTATAATAACAATATCATTAAAAAATAAATACTTAGAGAAAAGTTGGAGAAAAAATGTACAAGACAGATATCTTAAAACAACAAACTATTTCTGAGAAAAACTGAAGAAGACCTAAATAAATGGACAGATATACCCTGTTCATGGATTGGAGGAGTAAATATTGTTAAGATGTCAGTTCTTCCCAAATCAATCCTACACTCAGTACAACCCCAATAAAAATCCCAGCATGCTCTTTCATAGAAGTTGAGTAGCTGATTCTAAAATTAAAAAGGAAATGCAAAGTAGAGTAGCCAAAATGAATTTGAAAAAGACAAACAATCTTAGAGGACTTACACAACCTGATTCCAGGACTTCTTATAAAGCTACAGTTTTCAATAGCAAACCACATTCACCAATACATTAAAAGGATATCCACAATAGCCAAACTATGGAAAGAGCTGAGATGTCCATTGACGGATGGATAAAGAAGATGTGGTGTGTGTGTGTGTGTGTACACAATAGAATATTACTCAGCCATCAGAAAGGATGAATATTTACCATTTACATCAACATGGATGGAACTGGAGGGTATTATGCTGAGGAAAATAAGTCAATCAGAGAAAGACAATTATGGTTTCACTCATATGTGGAATATAAGAAACACCACAGAGGATCATAGCGGAAGGGAGGGAAAACAGAATGGAAAGAAATCACAGAGGGAGACAAACCATGAGACTCTTAACTATAGGAAACAAAGTAAGGATTGCTGGAGGGGAGTTTGGGGGGGGGGATGGGGTAATTGGGTGATGGGCATTAAGGAGGGCACGTGATGTTATACACTGGGTGTTACATGAAACTGATGAATTGTTGAACTCTACATCTGAAACTAATGATGAACTATAGGTTGGCTAATTGAATTTAAATTTAAAAAAAAAGGATCATTCACCACAATCAAATAGGATTTATTCTGGGGATGGAAGATGGTTCAATACTTGCAAATCAACGTCATACACCACATCAACAAATCAAAGGATAAAAATCATATGATCAACTCAATAGATGTAGAAAAAAGCATCTGACAAAATTCAACATCTGTTCGTGATAACAACTCTCAACAAAGTGGGTTTGAGGGAACATACCTCAACATCATAAAGGCTATAAATGAAAAACCCATAGCTAACACCATACTCAATAGTGAAAAACTGAGAGCTCTTTAAGATCAGGAACAAGACAAGGATGTCCACTATCCCCACTTTTATTCAACATAGCACTGAAAATCCTATCAGCAATCAGACAAGAAAAAAGAAATAAGAGGCATCCATATTGGTAAGGAAGAAGTCAAACTGTCACTATTTGCAGATGACATGATGCTATATATAGAAAACCCTAAAGACTCCATCAAAAAACTATTAGAAGTAATAAATGAATTCAATAAAGTTGCAGGATACAAAATTGGTAACACTTCTATACACTAATAATAAAGTAGCAGAAAGTAAGAAAACAATTCCATTTACAATTGCACTGAAAAGAATAAAATACCTAGGAATAAACTTAACCAGGGAGGTGAAAGACCTATACTCTGAACTATAAACCACTGATGAAAGAAACTGAAGACAATACAAACATATGGAAAGATATCCTATCCTCATGGATTGGAGGAATTAATACTGATAAAATGTCCATACTACCCAAAGCAATCTATAAACTCAATGCAAACCCTATCAAAAAACCAAAAGCATTTTTCACAGAACTAGAACAAATAATCCTAAAATTTGTATGGAACCACAAAAGATCCCAAATACTCAAAGCAATCTTGAGAAAGAAAAACAAAGCTGGAGGTATCACAATTCCAGATTTCAAGATATACTACAAATCTGTAGTAATCAAAACAGTATGGTACTGGCACAAAGACAGACACATAGATCAATGGAATGGAGTAGAGAGCCCAGAATTAAACCCACACATATACTGTCAATTGATCTATGACAAAGGAGGCAAGAATATACCATGGGGAAAAGACAGTGTCATCAATGAATGGTGCTGGGGAAACTGGATAACTACATGCAAAAGAATGAAACTGGACCACTTCTAACACCATGCACAAAAATAAATTCAAAATGGATTAAAAACCTAAATGTGAAATCTGAAACCACAAAATCCATAAGAGAACACAGGCAGTAATTTTTTTTACATCAGCGGTAGCAACATTTTTCTAGATAGGTCTCCTCAGGCAAGAGAAACAAAAACAAAAATAAACTATTGGGACTATATCAAAATAAATAGCTTTTGCACAGCAAAGGAAACCATGAACAAAACAAAAAGGCAACCTACTGAATGGGGAAACATATCTGCAAATGATGTATCTGATAAAGGGTTAATATCCAAAATATATAAAGAAATTATACAACTCAACACCAAAAAACCCAAACAATCCAATTAAAAAATGGGGAGAGGATGTGAATAGACATATAGATGGCCAACAGACACATGAAAAGATGATCAACATCACTAATCCTCAGGGAAATGCAAATCAAAACCACAATGGAGTATCACCTCACACCTATCAGAATGGCTAGAATCAAAAGGTCAGGATGTGGAGAAAAAGGAACCCTCTTGCATCAGGGCTTTTGCAGGTGCACTCTGCCAAGGACACTCTTTTCCCACTTACTTGCTGCTGCTCCTTCTTGGCTTAGCTCGATGTCCTTGTCATATCACCACGATAGCACTTCTCCTTACACCTTCCCAACCACATCCACATCTGCTGGCCTGGGGTCAGCCCACCAGGGGCCACAAAAAGACCTATAGATAGAGTGAACCTCATCTCTCAATCCTGGAATGACTTTGAGGCTGCTGGCTCCTCCCACACTGGTGGCCTTACCTAGACAGAGCCATTCCCTGAGGCTGGTGGGGAGACGGGGGACCCTGAAGTAAGGTCTCTGGAGGCACTAGGCCCTGAGTTCCTTGCTTGTATCTCCATCCACTGTTGGGGATTCATTGTTGGTGGGAAAATAAATTGGTACAGCTCATGCACTGTTGGTGGGAAAATAAATTGGTACAGCTGGGGAAAAGAGTAAATTAAAAAATCAAAAAATTAAACATAGAAACATCATACAATGCAGAAATTCCACTACTAGGTATTTACTCAAAGAAAATGAAAACACTAATTCAAAAAGATATATGCACCCTTATGTTTTATTGCAGCACTATTTACAATAGTCAAGATATGACAGCGACCTAAGTGTCCAATGATAGATCAATGGATAAGGAAAATGTAGTATTTTTACAACAGAATATTACTCAGCCATAAAACAGATGAGATCTTGCCATGTGTGCAACATGGGTGGACACAGAAGGTATTATGATAAATGAAATAAGTCAGACTGAGAAAGACAAAGACCATATGATTTCACTCATATGTGGGATCTAAAAAATAAAACAAATGGAATAAACAAACAAACAAAAAGCAGAATCAGATCTATAAATACAGAGAACAAACTGATGGTTGCCAGAAGGAAGGGAGTGGGGGGATGGGCAAAATGGATGAAGGAGAGAGGGAGATATAGGCTTCCAGTTATGGAATGAATAAGTCACTGGAATAAAAGGCACAGCATAGGGTATATAGTCAATGATACTGTAATAGCATTGTATGGTGACAGACAGTAGCAACACTTGTGAGCATAACATAAGGTATAGAGAAATGGAATCACTATGTTGTACACCTAAAACTAATGTAACATTGTATATCAACTGTACTCAAATAAAAAAATTAAAAATTTTTAAAAAGCTATGGTTTTCAGATAGTGTGATATTGGCATAAAGATAAACAGATACATGGGGTGCCTGGGTGGTTCAGTCGGTTAAGTGTCTGACTCTTGATTTCAGCTCAGGTTATGATCACAGGGTCATGACATTGAGCCCTGAGTGGAGCTCAGCACTCAGCAGGAAGTCTGCTTGAGATTCTCTCCCTCTCCCTCTGACCCTCCTGCTGCTCATGCACGTGCTCTCGTTCTCTCTTTAATAAAGAAATAAATCTTATTTAAAAAGACAGACAAATAAAATACCTCAATAAACAGAGTCCAGAAATAGACATTTATTGCCACCTGCTTTTCAACAAAGTTTGTCAAGATAATTCAATGGGAAAAGATCTTTCCAACAAATGGTAGGAAAGAACTGGATAGCTATGAGCAAAAAAAAAATAAACCTCAACCCTTATTTCATGCCACATATAAAAATTAATTCAAACTGGATCATAGACCTAAATATAAGTGCTAAAATTACAAAATTTCTAGAAGAAAACACTGGAAAAACTTTTAGTGCCTTGGGTTTGGCAAAGGTTTCTTAAAAAGTCAAAAACTATAAACCATAAGGGGTACCTGGGTGGCTCAATCGGTTAAGCATCTGCCTTCAGCTCAGGTCACGATCCCAGGGTCCTGGGATCAAGCTCCACTGGGGCTCCCTGCTCAGCAGGGAGCCTTCTCCCTCTCCCTTTACCCCTCCCCCTCCACTTGTGCTCTCTCTCTCACTCTCTCTATATCAAATAAATTAACTAAATCTTTTTTAAAAAACTAAAAACCATGAAAGAAATCAATAAATTGGACTTGATCAAAATTAAAAATTATTCTTCTTCAAAAGACATGGTAAAAAAAAAATGAAAATCCGAGTCACAGACTGGATGAAAATATCTGCAAAACATTAATCTAACAAAGGACTTGTATCTACAACATAAAAGAAAATCATGGGCGCCTGGGTGGCTCAGTTGGTTAAGCGACTGCCTTCGGCTCAGGTCATGATCCCAGAGTCCTGGGATCAAGTCCCACATCGGGCTCCCAGCTCGGTGGGGAGCCTGCTTCTCCCTCTGACCCTCTCCCCTCTCACGCTGTTTCTCTATCTCTCTCTTTCTCTCAAATAAATAAATAAAATCTTAAAAATAAAAAAATAAAAGAAAATCTTATAGGTCAATAATAGATGAAAACCCTGCTTAAAAATGGGCAAAAGATTTGAACAGGCCCTTCAACAAAGAAGATATCTAGGTGACAAATACATGAAAAGATGTTCAACATCATTAGTTAGAGAAATTAAAATAAAAAACCACAATGTGGTACTAGTACACATTTATGAGAGTGGCTAAAATTTAAAAAGACATGTTAGCAAAAATGTAGAGCAAATGGAACTCTCATACACTGGTGGCAGGAATGAAAAATGGTACAACCATTTTGGAAAACAGTCAGGAAAGTTCTTAAAAAGGTAAACCAGATAGTCCTAGATATTTACCCAAGAAAAATGAAATACATGTCCATACATAGATATGTCTATAAATATCCACGACACCATTATTCATAATAGCCAAAAGCTAGAAATGATCTAAATGCCCATCAATGGTGAGTAGATAAATTATAGTATCTCATGCAATGAATGCTACACTACATGTGGACAATTCATGCTGCATACTTCCTAGGAGTCCTGGTAGAATGAAGCCCCTTACCTACAGCAGGCGCTACCTACATTAGTAATTCATCTCTGCTTCCCTAAATCATTCTCCATGTTGTTTCAGTACCACAGCTGGGGATCATATCCTAAATACTCTACCTTCATTCAAGTCTGTCTCCGTCTCTGCTTTTGTGAAAAAATGAAACTGAAACCATACATTCATGATGGTGTGGTTAAGTGAATTTGAATAAATCAATATGACAAATTATTATGTAGCCAATTTTAAATTTTTACAAATAATGACACAAAATTGTGTTTGATGACAGATGTTGGCAAGGATGGGGAGAAAGGGGAACCCTCCTACACTGTTGGTGGGAATGCAAGCTGGTGCAGCCACTCTGGAAAACACTATGGAGGTTCCTCAAAAAGTTGAAAATAGAGCTACCCTATGACCCAGCAATTGCACTACTGGGTATTTACCCCAAAGACACAAATGTAGTGATCCCAATGTTTATAGCAGCAATGTCTACAATAGCCAAACTATGGAAAGAGCCTAGATGTACATCAACAGATGAATGGATAAAGAAGATGTGGTATACACACACACACACACACACACACACACACACACACACACACACAGGAATATTATGCACCCATCAAAAAAATGAAATCTTGCCATTTGCAACAATGTGGATGAACTAGAGGGTATTATGCTAAGTGAAATAAATCAATCCAAGAAAGACAAGTATCATATGATCTCACTGATATGAGGAATTTGAGAAACAAGACAGAGGATCATAGGGAAGGGAGGGAAAAATGAAACAAGATGAAACCAGAGAGGGTGACAAACCATAAGAGACTCTTAATCTCAGGAAACAAACAGGGTTGCTGGAGTGGAGGGGGGTGGGAGGGACGGGGTGGCTGGGGGATGGACATTGGGGAGGGGATGTGGTATGGTGAGTGCTGTGAATTGTGTAAGACTGATGAATCACAGACTTGTACCCCTGAAAAAAATAACACATTATATGTGAATTTTTTTTAAATGTTTTTTTTTAAATGTTTTATTTATTTATTCATGAGAGTCAGAGAGAGAGGCAGAGGCAGAGGGAGAAGCAGGCTCCCCACCCAGCAGGGAGCCCAATGTGGGACTCGATCCCAGGACCCCGGGATCATGACCTGAGCCAAAGGCAGACGCTCAACCATCTGAGCCACCCAGGCACCCTATATGTGAATTTTTTAAAAATTTACTTAAAAAAAAACATGTTTTGACCACAAACAAAAAAATGTGTTTGAGACATTGTAAAGTTTTCTTTAAAGGATTCAATATAGAAGTCAGAAATTTCTGTATTTTGCACAGCCTGGTATTGTACCTTATTAAAGGCACACAAAAAATATATCCTGAATGAACAAACATTACTGCAGGCAAACTAGCCAATGAACAATAAGCCAAAAATAAAAGGTGCCAATCATATGCCCAAATCTCTTTTTGTAATTAGCAAATGAAGTCTATCATACTATACTATAAGCAAGTAGGACTCATCCCAGGAATGCAAAAACAGTTCAACATTAGAAAATCCATCCGTGTAATTCATATTTTTTAAACTGTTCTTCAAAACTGAATAGACATAAAATAAAATTTAATTAACAGATTAATAAATTTCTTTTAATCTTAGCAAACTAAGAATTCAAAAACAACAGGAAACAAAAAAGTATGTCCTTGACTTGATAAAGCATACGTTACTAGAAACTGGTATCTATTATGCACCAGACTCGAAGTTTGACACTGAGCCTCACAGCATTGGAGAGGCTACAGTACCTGAAGGTACAGAGTTTACAATCTACTGGGGGAATACAGGCAAGTAAGCAAGTAATTGTAACACAGCGTGATAAGATGTTATGATGAGAGAATTAGAGGGTGCCCTAGTAAGATAAGAAAGGCGCCACCGCTGACTTTGCTGAAGACAGCTACCTGAACAGATGATAAATACCTTCTGGACAAGGACAGAGTTATCTTCATTTTTGTATGGCCCAGTATCTAAAATAATGTCAGACACATGGTAAGTCTTCAAATGAATGAGTGCAAGAACAAAAAGGAACAAATATTAAAAAGTAGCCTTAGACTCTTTTGGAAGTCAGATATAGATTTTCAATAAATTCAGTGATTTATTACAAATTTGATTTCTTCTAAAGAGTTCATTTGGATAAGAATAGTCATACACACATACACACACACATACACCATACACATATACACACCATTACACACAGTAGCAATCCTAAATACTCACGGGTACAAGGGATTTGTGTTGGCTAGTTGAAGAGTTTGTGTTTTCACAGGTTCCACAGCTATTAACATATCTTGTTCTACAGCCATAGGAAGAACAGAATATCCACAATAATCTATATGTTCTCCTAGAGAAAAAGAGAAAGAATTTTTAATATTGCTAGCATATGAAACAAGAGAAACTCAAGTAGGTTGACATACAGGAAGAACTTGACCACAAGCCAGGTTTTAGCAGAAAATAAAAATACTCTGCACAGGAAATGATTCAGTTCTCTTATTCTCCCAGACATCTGAGCCAGAAACTTCTGCTAGAATAAGTATATTAATTAGTTTCTGTTAATTTTTAGATTTCTTTAAATCTTCACAAGTTTTTTTCTACTTTCTAATTCATAGTGATCTTCAAATATTTTTTGTGACTAGTTATATGAAGTATCAAAAAAAGTAATATCTCCTTTCTCTCTTGCTCTTTCATATTACCTTCTTAAATATGAACAATTGAAGCCTTTAGCACACTCTGCCTTCTATTAACATTATGTGAACCTCACTCTCTTCCTTATTAAGCCAATGTGCCCACGAAGTTGAGGACTTCATTTATATTTGTGGCCTAACTAAATGCCTAACAAATTAGACTGGCATTGATAAGTTGTGCTGAGTGTGCTAGACATAGCTAGGATAAAGAAAAAGAAGCTAGAAAGAAAAAATTCTAATCTGCACTATTTTATATGTAATAAGCAAATATGGGAAGCAAACTATTCCCTTCTATGCATTCTAATTCCTCTATGAATCATCAGCAGGAATTTTATTTCCTATTATACCATAATACTTTCTCCAAGTTGCTATTTAAACTCAAGGTTGCTATTCATAAGATTTAAATACAAAATAACAATTCAAGAAAGAAATAAGCACAATAAGCAAGCTCATTTATATTTCCCCAGGACAGGTTTTCATGCCTGATTGTTCCTATGGCAAACACTGCCCAGCTAAGAAACACAAAATGAATGGGAGACAACTCAGCTGCATAATTACGATTATGTCTTTAAATGATTATTATTCTACATATTATTACAGGTAGTAAGTCTTTTCTTCTATGCTGATGTGTCCTTTAAAATGAAATGATAAGGGGTTTTATGGATTGACAATGACAGATGGAGAAGTGGTTTTCAAAGCTGTCTTTCTCACCAACTTCCTTCAAAAAAGACACTAATATAAAACAGTGGTTCATTAATGATGTAATGTATGGTGATTAACATAACAATAAAAAAAGTAAAACAGTGGTTCACAGGTAGAAAGTTATACATTTATCTACATGAACCTGCATCACTTTTTTTTCCTTGCCGGCTGTTGAAAAGAGTCAAAGTGGCCCTCTTCTGATGCCCTAGATACCAGCCTCTCTTGACTTCTCAGGAAATCTGCTCCATCAGTTCCTCTCTTCTCAGTTATGTATAATCTCTCTCTCCACTATCTTTACTCCATTCCCCCTCCTTCTGTCATTTAACCATGCTCAAACATCTCTTTTTTTTTTAAATCCTCCATTATTTGCTTCAAAATAAAATAAGTTGCCTGAGTTGATAAAAACTGAAGCTAGATGTTGGGTACATGGGACTTCATTATATTATTCCAACAACTTTTTTGTATGTTTACATTTTCCATTATAGAAAGTTTTCTTTTTAATTCTCCCTTGACTCCTAGTTTTTCCTCAGTTCCCCATACCATTTCCTCTTGATAGAACCTACTCATTCTTCAGGTCACCACACTTTTAAAAGGGCTTCCCAGTATTCTTCTAATCCAATGAGTAAATGTAAAACCATCAAGATTATTCACCACAATCTAAAAATTTAATCTGCTGCACAAAAAAAAAATCTTCTCATCTCTCATGAAAACAATATTAACAACGAGTTTTCAACAAATTTTTTAAATAAATGGACAAAATTAACATTAATCACATGGATTGGGAAAAATGAAAATATAGCGTGTTCCTTATGCAAAAGCTTAACTTGCTATAGTAGATACATGTGAAATACTCTCTTTTTTCAGTTCTCTTGGTAAATGTTAAGAAAAAAAAGTGTATTAGTAAAAATTTAGATCTTACCAAAGGAGGAAAAAATTAAGAGAAGGAACTTTTGCAATACCTATTATGTTGACTCTTCCTGGTGCTCGAACATAAAACTTGGGAATGGATCCAAACTTAGAGTTAAACATCTCCTTTAGCTTCAGCAATCTGAAAGCAAGAGTAGAATACTTCAGAATATCTGTATAACAGGGGCGCCTGGGTGGGTCAGTTGTTAAGCATCTGCCTTTGGCTCAGGTCATGATCCCAGGGTCCTGGGATCGAGACCCACATTGGGCTCCCTGCTCCACGGGAAGCCTGCTTCTCCCTCTCCCACTCCCTCTGCTTGTGTTCCCTCTCTCACTGTCTCTCTGTCAAATAAATAAATAAAATTAAAAAAAAAAAAGAAAAAGAATATCTGTATAACAGAAAAATCCATAAGATACACATACACAAACATATTTCATATACCTACCACCATTAACTATCTCTAAAAAGAAAAGCAAAAATTTTTTACTGACATATTTCTTTGAAAATCCTAGGATATGACAATACAGTAACTTCCTAGGTGACATAAGAGTATATCTAAGCACACAGAAGAGTAAAAAAGACCACTGTACTCAACAGGAAAAACTCTTTCAATTGTAAAGAATACAACTTTCTGTATAATTCTCAATGATATTCAGAGAAGAATCTCTTTATACCAAAAGAAATAGTATGTGGTAGTATTTCAGTTTCCTAGGCCTACCATAATAAAATACTATAAACTGGGTGGCTTAAAATAACAGAAATTCTCACCGTTCTAGAGGCTAGAAGTCCAAAAGCAGAGTGTTGGTAGGGCCATGCACCTCTGAGATCTGGAGGGGAGAATCCCTCCCTGCCTCTTTTTAGTTTTGGGTCGTAGCCATCAGTCCTTGGCATTCCTTGGATTATCACTGCATCAATCCAAATTTTGCCTCTATTACCACACAGAATTCTCCCCATGTGTCTCTGTGTCTCTGTTTTTCCTTCTTATAAGGACACCAGTCTTATCAGATTAGAGCCCACCGTCATTCACTATGACTCATCTTAACTTGATTACATAAGTACATAAAGATGCTGGTCCAAATGAGGTCACATTCTGAGGTTCCAGGTGGACATGAATGGGGTGTGGGTGGGGAGGCACTATTCAACCCAGTACAAGTAGTCAAATGAAAACTAGAGTGGGTATCAGGAGACCACAGTTCTAATTTCAATGGGGCAAATCATTTTCCCTTAGCCTCTCTTCTGTGAAATTAGAGAATTTGACTAGATACTCCTTATAGGCCCCTTCTAGATCCAAAATTCTTAAAATAGATTTAATAATTTCATACTGTTAAATCATCTCAAGGCACTTCTATGAATACCCCCCATTTTATAGTCCCACATCATAGAGTATCTGAATAATAACATCAGGACAATAAATATCTTTTAAAGCCTACTATATTCAAGACACTCATTAATTGACTGATCTTAAAGATTAATTCATTGTAAGAAACAGAAAATCACACCAAAAATAGCTCAAGGAAAAAAGGAAATTTATTACGATGATAGAAAGATACATTGAATATCTTTGGAAGTTTTTCAAGATGGTCTCCTAAGAATTGGACAGTCATCAGAAACTGTGTATATTAGTGTCTTTGGTTCTCTTTTCATGTCTCATTCTGTCATTCCCCCCAAAGACACCATCTCTACTTCTCTTTGCTCAATGCTGTTCACATTTCAGTTGCCTCTGTGAGCATCTTGGTTTCTGTTCCTCCATACCTTTGGTTTTCATGACACTCTGGCCTCAACTCTACAAGATTTAACAGCTCCAATGTCCCATACTATCTGAATAAGTCTCTGTGTCCATTAATGCAAATTCTCAAAAAAAGATAATCTGGGTGGCAGAGTTTAGGAAACAATAAGAAAACAGAGGTAGTAATCCTGATATCAGAAATCGTAGAATGTGTGCCAAAGAGCATACAAGGAAAATTCTTAATGCTGAGGGCTGCAATTCAAAATGAAGGTAATAGGGCGCCTGGGTGGCTCAGTTGGTTAAGCGACTGCCTTCGGCTCAGGTCATGATCCTGGAGTCCCAGGATCGAGTCCCGCATCGGGCTCCCTGCTCAGCAGGGAGTCTGCTTCTCCCTCTGACCCTCTTCCCTCTCGTGCTATCTCTCATTCTATCTCTCTCAAATAAATAAATAAAATCTTTAAAAAAAGAAAAAACAAAATGAAGGTAATAGTTTAAGAAATGCCCCCAAATGAAACTACAACCACTTTTATAAGGCAAAAACTATAGGCAATGTAAGGAAATACATAGGAATACACTAACAATAAGAGACTATAAGATACCTTTCTCAGTATAAAAACAGATCAGGTAGACAAAGGGAAGAAAAGAAAGACTCAAACAACAAAACTGATAAAGTAGATTATGGGTATGTACATATATTTAACATTATACTCTGTTAATGGGAAATATAACTTAAGAATGCATGGAATAGTCACAAATATTGATCATATATTAAATCATAAAGAACACATCTATAAATTTATATATATATATATATATATATATATATATAAAACATAGAGAAAGTGATAAAGCAAATATGCTAAAATGTTACCAGTTGAAGAATCTGGGATAAGAGTACACAGTAATTTTTTTTATTATATTTGACTTTTATGTAAGTGTGAAGTTATTTCAAAATAACCAAAAAATTTTAAGGGGTGCCTGGGTGACTCAGTTGGTTAAGCATATGACTCTTGATCAGCTCAGGTCTTGATCTCAGGGTCATTGAGTTCAAGCCCCTTGCCGGTCTCCATGCCCAGGATGGAGCCTACTTAAAAAAAAAAAAAAAAAAAAAAGAGCGTGCTTGTTTGTTTGTTTGTTTTTAAAGAAGCATTTATTGGTGCTTTACTTAGTACTCTACTTAGAAAGTAAATTAATAATAGTCCTTGGCCTCTAGGAAAAATTTGGCAGAAAAAAAGATAGTTAAGCTAAAAAGTACAATACAGAGAGACAATAGAGTGATAAGCCAGACAAATACAGTCCTTTGGGAGCACAGAGAAAAGATATTTCATCCTTACTGTAGGAAAATGTGGGTGGTAAGATAAATCCAGAAGGGGGAGGGTAAGTTAGAGAAGGCTCCCCCAAGAGACGATAGTTAAAATGAATTTTAAAGGATAATGTCAGACAAGTGGGATGGGGTGATGCCTTCCAGGCAAATGGAATGAAAAGGCCCAGCATGCCGCATTCAGAAAATTGTAAGTAGGGTTTAAATACAGCAGAAGAGGAGGCTGGTGGTAATCAAGCCCCAGATCTTAAAGGGCCTGGTGTACCATGTTGAGGAACCTGGCTTTTAACCCATAGGCAATGGATGTGAACACACATTTATGGATGGAGTGATATTAGTCAATTTCACACTTGAAAAAGCTCACTGAGAAGTGTATGAAAGATGGGTTGTAGGAAGACAAAGCAAAAACAAAGAAATCCAATAGGTGGCCATTTGTAGCCAACCCAGAGAGAAACACTAAGGGTATATTAGTGATGGGGATAGAAAAGGGTGAAAATTAAATTAAGGTGATATTTAAAAAAGTCAAATCCATAGGAATTAGTGACCAATTAAAAGTGAGAAAAATTGAGAAAGAGGGAGAAGCATATAACTCCTAGTTTTCTGGCTTCCATAACTCCAATAGCCTCAAAAGAGGTTCATGTTGTTTCTGCTTGTGAAAATCATATGAAGACACGATTCGAGGTCTGCTGAATTTGAATCCTTATTAATTTGCTTTTATAAGCATTGCAAACACAAATAAGGTGAAGTGCTAACAGCAGAGTTAGAATGAGCCTCCTAAAATGTGTGTTAATGAAATGATTTGGGGGTTCTCAAATGTGCCATTTTCCCAGACTACCTCAGGAAGGCAGTCTGTCCATGCTTTTTTGTAAGTGCTCAGCACCGGAGGCTTGCAATTCAACATTCCTCCCTTTGAAATTCAAATGCATGGAGGCTATAAAAGGAAACAAGAAAAGTATTTCTAAGAATAGAAAGAACTGAAGTGTACAGTGTTTTTCTGAACTTCATACCTAATCCTCTAATAATGAAGCAGTATGGCTGTAATTGGGGGAGTAGCTATACTTCACAGCTCTGGGTGTCACCAGCAAGACTCCATCTCTTAAAATGTAGTCATTTATGTCCCCCCCCAAGAGGAAAATGAACATTTTCAATATGAAAATAATAGCTCCTAATCAAAGACCTGTACCCCTGAAACAAATAATACATTATGTTAATTTAAAAAAAAGCAGGATACAAAACAAAAGATCTAGTGAAATTAAGGAAACAATTCCATTTACAATAGCATTAAAAAGAGCAAAATAGAAAATAGTTTGGTGTTTCCTCAAAAGGTTAAACATTACATGACCCAACGTTTCCACTTCTATGTACATGCCCCAAAGAATTGAAATCAGGGACTCAAACAGATACTTGCACAAGAATGTTCATAGCAGCATTACTCACAATAGTCAAAAGGTAGAAACAAGCCAAGCATGCAACAACAGATGAATGAATACACAAAATGTAGTGTGTGTGTGTGTACGAATATTTTATTGATCCACAGAAAAGAATCAAGGTCTGATACATGCTTCTATATGGATGAACCTTAAAAACATTATGCTAAGTGAAATAAACCAGACACCAAAGGACAAATACTGTATGATTTCACTTATATAAAATACCTAAAATAGGCAGATTCATAGAGACAAAAAGTAGATTAGAGGCTACCAGGGGCTGAGGGGTGGAGAAAATAGGGAGTTATTGCTTAATAGGTATAGAGCTTATTTGGGATGATGAAAAATGTCAGAAATACGTAGCAGTGGTGATGGTACCACAATGTGAATGCAATTAATGTCACTGAATTTTACACTTAAAATGGTTAAAGTAACAATTTTTATGTTATATTTATTTTACCACAATAAAAAGAATTTTAAAAAATAGCTCATACAAAGATTATACTGTTAAAGGCAGAGTTAGCCAAAACATCACCACACAAATTGCTGAATCTGGTACTCTGAATGCTTTTGACTTAAGATAGATATATAGATAGACAGATAGATACATACATACATACATACATAGATATTTTTTAATAGCAGTTTTAGTAACACAACTTGAAAAAAAATTATGACTGCAGTAAATGAAGTGGATTTTAGTCTAAGGATTGATTCTCAGAGGATACTAGGGTGACCATATGGCTAACTGCAGAGATGAAGGAATTAACATCTCAGCAGACAAGACATGTAACTTTAGTTTGCCATTGTGACCTTAGGCAAGTCTCCTATCCTGTCTGTGCTTTGTTTTCTCTTCAGTATCAGGATACCTAGTCATGGCATTACAGAAAATATTAATTTTTACTACTAATTTAATAATTGGTTAATATGTATTTTTATGGTGAAGGGAATCAGAATAATGTCACTCCAAAATATGCCATGTGACATAGGATTATTTTGAGGTGAAGGCAATCAAGAAACAGCAGACACAGCAGGAGCTCTCTAACCTCCCTCCCTCTGCCTAAAAGCAGGGCATACATTTTTCCCTTCCCTTTGTGAAGGTGTCTCTCCTCCCCTCTCCCACACCAAGAGATGACTCATCACTAGAGACCTCACTGATTGGAGTCTGCATAAACAAAACTTACTAAAATAACCCTTACCTTCCATTAGTTTCCCCCGTATAGTCATGTTCCCACTACTTACCACTCCGAGAAGCCCAAACCACTTTCCTTTGTCTAGTCATTTCTCATCCTTCGTTAAGAAGGCATTAAGTTCCCAGACCAAACTACTTCTTAGGATTTTACTGTTTTTCTGTAAAGCCCCCTTGTGCATGTGAAATAAACTTTTTCTTCTGTTAATCCATCTTTCGCCGGTTTAACCTTGAGGGTCCAAGCTACTAAACCTAAGAGGGTAGAGAAAAAGTCTTTTCTCCCTTATAACAGTAATTTATGTGAGTTCTGTGCCTCACTTTCCTCAACTACAAATTGAGGACAATAACGGAACTCATTGGAAAGATTTGTTTTGAGGGTTTTATAAGCATGCAATAATTATTAGTCATTATTATAACTGTTATTTTGAAAATTTAATAAATGTTAAAAATAGCATTTCAAAGTATAGATAATTTGTCATTGAGGGAGGGGGAAATTTTAATCCTACTTTGATCCTTCCATCAAAATAAATTTCTCCTAATCAGAAATTCAAATGTAAAAGTGAAACAATAATTATATTAGAGATCTTGGAAAATAAAATCATGATGGTGACAATAAAAATAGTAGATGGCCGGAATAGTAGAAGAATTGAAGAACAAATTAGTGAGGAAGATAAAGCTGAGGGAAAGTAGATAAGGCCAAGATTACAATTATTTAGAATATAACAAAAATGAGGGATTTATATATCAAAACTTATAAGATACAACCATAATGATACTCAGAAAACATTTTCTAACCTTCAATGGATATAAAAAAAAGCAAAAATAATGAAAATAAATGAAGTATGCATACAGCACAAGAAGCTAGAAAAAGAGAAATTAGAAGAAATGAATTAAAAGATAAAAGTAGAATTTACTGAACTGGGGGAAAATAGCAGACATGGTCAAAAAAAATTACAAACTGGTTCTTTGATAAAAACAATAATACAGAAAGAATTTTGAGTGTCATGTAAAATCAGTATGAGAAATAAGAGACGACTACAGATTCATAAAGATTTAAAAAATTTTTAATATAGACAAAGGGGTGATTTTTCTAAAAAAATATAAACTTCTAAAAATTGACAGAAGAGAAACAGAAAATGTAGTCAGAAATAATCTCCTTAACAAGCCTCAGAAAATGTTATGAGTTAGTTCTGACAGACCTTAAAGAAAGATGATCCTTTGCTTTTATAAATGGTTCTAACAGTACAAGCTGTGAAAAGCCTTTCTGATGTGGGAAACAGAGGCAAAAGAAAAATTAAATTTCCTTACTCCTTACAGCCCAATGACAAGTCCTTGAAACAGGCAGAGTGACATTCCTCTAGGGACTCAGCTGCCTCGATGTTGACACTTTGCTAAGGGCAAAAGGCAATCCTAGCCTGACCCCCCAGGATCCTATAAGCCACTTTAATATATAAAAATTCCTTTGGAAATTTCCTTTATCTCTAAACCCCCCAAGATATTTGTTAGCAATCATCTCCCAAGCTTATGACCCACTGATATACATCTGAAGGGTCTCATGACTAAGGTTTTATTGGACAGTAATAAATGACTTTTCCCAACAATAGCTACGCCCCATCAAGGTCCTGGAAACCTTGTTTCCAATTCCTTAGACTTACACTATCCCTAACCCCCTCCCAACCTGAAGGTATATAATCGCCACCCCTCACGCCCCCAGTGCAGCTCTTTCTGCCCACGGGTCCTGTCCCCATGCTTTAATAAAACCACCTTTTTGCACCAAAGATGCCTCAAGAATTCTTTCTTGGCCATCAGCTCTGAACCGTAACATCTTTCCTATATCACTTTCCATCTCATTTTAGGAGGCCAGAATAACCCAGATGCTAAAACAACAAAAGCCCCCAAAAGCAAAATACAGGCTATTATCACTTGTGAAAAGAGAAAAACTAAATAAAATATTGGTAATTTTAATCCAACACATATTATTTAATATTTGTGATCAGTTTATTCCAGGAATATAAAGATAGTACCAGGAAATCTCTTCATTAAATGCATTATTCCAACAGAATAAAAGGGGGAAACTATAATTCCATGATCCTCTCAAAATATGCAAAAAAAAAAGATTCAATAACCATGACTAATTTTTTAAATAAAATTTAAAATAATAAAAAAAAGTCATGGACATGCTAGAAAAGAAATGTCCTAAATTTAATAAAGGCTATTTATCAGAAATAGTAAACATCTTAAATGATGAGAAAATACTAGAAGCTTCCCCACTGAAATCAGAATAAGGACAAGGATGATATCATTCAACACTGTGCTATAATGAATAAAGTACAAAATGTCTACACAACAAAAGACATCATCAAGTTAAAAGGAAAGTGTTAGACTGGGAACAATATATAATATATACAAAACAACAAATGGTTTATATCCAAAACTACATCCATTCATACAAAAAATACATACATACATAAAGAGTTCCTAAAAACCAGCAAGAAATAGACAATCTAATACATCTTTTTTTTTTTTGCAGAGCCATTTGGCAGGAACTATCAAAATTTTAAATATTGATTAATTTTGACCCTGATTCCACTTCCATCAATGAGCTTAAAGAAATATCATCAAAAATGCTCAAAGATACATGTACAAAGATGTTTACTGAAGCACTGTTTATGAGAGTGAAAAATTTAGAAACTTAAATGTACAGTGTAGTTGAGTGGTTAAATAAACAATGGTATTCATACTATGAAATACTCTCAGCCCTAAAAAACAATGATATAAATCTATATGGACTGATATGCCAGGATCTCTGAGAAATACTGTTGAGCAAAAAAAAAGTAATTAACAGAAAAATAAATATGATTTCACTTTTATGACTATAACACCATTTTTATAAAAAATGGTAATAATGATATAAAGATACAGTGATACTATAAAGATAAAATAATAGTACAAGAATATGAACCAAATAGATAACTTCTAAGAAGGGAGTAAGAATTGGCAGCATAAGATAGCAATCAGAGACTATAGTGAGGAACGGAACTGTGGAATTCTCAAGCTCTAATGAATATATTTTTAAGTAATCCAAATCTTTCATATTAAGAATGCAATTCATGCATCATCATTATTCATAGAGCCAAAAGGTGGAAACAACCCAAATGTCCATCAACCAGGGAACAGATAAACAAAATGCAGCATATCATACAATGGAATACTATTCAAGCATAAAAAGGAATGACATACTGCTAACTTGTTACAACATAGAACCTTGAAAACATTACATTAAGTGAAAGAAGCCAGTCACAAAAAAACACATATGATACCACTTATTTGAAATGTCCAGAATAAGGAAATCTACAGAGACAGAAAGTACATTAGTGCTTGCTTAGGGCGGGGTACGGGAGGGTGGGGTGGGAGTGGTGGTGATAGTTTAAAGGATACAGAGTTCTTTGGGGGATGATGAAAATGTTCTGACTTTGACTATGGCAATGGCTGTACAATCCTGTGAATATACTAAAAAACCACTTAATTGTAAACTTTAAACAGGTGAACTGTATGGTATGTGAATTATATATCAATAAAGCTGTTACCAAAAAACCAATAATCCAACAATTTAAAAGTTCATTCCAAAGAGAAGACACACCACTCCTAAGAATGCAAAGAAAGCTAGAACAGTGGAATTTGAAGTAGTCTTAACGGTATAGGGAGATTGAAATGCAGAAAAAAAAAATAGAGCTTCTATTTCTATTTGACATTTATATAAAAAGAAGAAAAAAGAAATTAATTTTGCTGAAATGTTTAATGCAATTGACTACTGCCTTTACTCAGATGATCATGTGCCCTGTGAAGTCGAAGAGGCATTCTAAAGAAACAGCAGGAATTCCAAAGAAGACAGTCTGGCCGTGGGGCCCTTATGCATTATTTTTCCCTTCAACATATTGCAACATATGACCAATTAGGTGGGCTTACAGATATACTATTTAGATTTAACTGAACTCATCCCTGCTAAAATGAGTAAGTGGCTAAAACACTGCTTGAAACTTATTACTGTATTTCATGTACAAGTGAAAAACAAGAAAATGGCAGGGCGCCTGGGCGGCTTAGTCAGTTAAGCACCTTCCTTTGGCTCAGGTCACGATCCCAGGGTCCTGGGATGGAGTCCCACATCGGGCTCCCTGCTCAGCGGGGAGCCTGCTTCTCCCTCTCCCTCTGCCTGCCACTCCCCCTGCTTGTGCTCTTTCTCTCTCTCTGACAAATAAATAAATAAAACCTTTAAAAAAAAAGAAGAAGAAGAAGAAAATGGCAGAACACAATTATCTGACTACTATTAAGATCTCTTCTGTGGCTAGCACAGAATGATAAATAATAACAATAAATACCTGTTGCATGAATGAATACTGGGAAATTCATAAAAGGCGAGAAACAACTCTAAGGAAACCTAGTAAACAATTCTTCACTTTTAGTACCTGTTACTATTCCCCTTCCCCCACACAGTAATTATAGAAATATTAAGCATTATAATTAAATCATAACAAATAGAAACACAGAAGAAATTTATACATGGATATGTTTTATGTAAAAAAACTAAACTCCAAGTGGCCAGATTATTTTCACATAACGAATTCCTCATGAATTTTATTTGAAGCATGTCTTTCACGATGTGTCCTAATTCATTCAAGTATGTAAGGGCAACAGTACCTCCCAAAGACCTCCAGAGAGTATACTGATATCCAGAGACATACACAAGTAGTCTAAACCCTGCTTGTCTCCATATCCAAAAATCATGTTTCTTCCAGGTAACTAAAGACCCATTGTTTGATTTCTTAACGGTGAAAAAAGCATTTGCAAGTTTTAGTAAGTTATAATATTATCAACTGTCACATGACTATGAAAAACCAGGAAGTAGGGAGAGCTTAAAGACTTAATGTTAGAGAAAAAAATTAACAGGGAAAAAGTAAAAATTAGAAACAGCAAAGGTAGTGGGGGGCGCCTGGGTGGCTCAGCCGTTAGGCGTCTGCCTTCGGACGGGGTCATAGTCCCAGGGTCCTGGGATGGAGCCCCACATCGGGCTGCCTGCTCGGCGGGAAGCCTGCTTCTCCCTCTCCCACTCCCCCTGCTTGTGTTCCCTCTCTCGCTGTGTCTCTCTGTCAAATAAATAAGTAAAATCTTTAAAAAAAAAAAAAAGAAAGAAAAAGAAAAAGAAACAACAAAGGGGAAGAGAAATCAACCTTAGAAAAACTGCCCCGCTAAAATGTAGCAGGTTAGAGACTTCATTCTATGAGATTTCCCTCCTATGTCAGAACTAAGTATTTCTACAAAGTATCTGCAAGATACCCTCAAATGAAAAGATCCTCCACTAAGTATCACTAAAGTTATTCTATAGCTAGGTACTGGCAGCAGATTAATTCCCTAAGTGACAATGCATAGATTTTATGGTTTGTTTAAAGGGTTGCAGAGACCAAGGGGGTTTTGTTTGGGTTTTCGCGTGTTTGTTTTCAGTGAGTATTTTAGAAAGGGGACTTTAAAAAGCACTATCAGCCGGCAGGCAAGACGAAGAAAAAAGGGGTTCAAAGTTAATTTGGGCACTTCTGCTAAAGCCCAGCAGAAACAGTGTACCACCTTAACCACCAAAGGGAAAAGAAGGATCTTCACGGATAAAGAAAAATACTCAACCCTTGGTGGGAATCAAGGTGTAAAGTGTGGCGTGGTCTTTCTCGCAAGCCCAGTCATTCGGCCTTATAAAATCCCAAGGATTCTGTCCACTCCCGGGAACAAAAGAAACAACCAGCGAAGAGCCAGAAATCCAGGACACTCTGCACCTAGCCTACCCAGGCGATCCCAAAGCGCGGCATCTCCTCTCCCCCACCTGGGATGTTCTGCCACTTGGACTCGACGCATTGCAGGGCCCTCCGTAGCCATATTTCGCTAGATCCTTCTTTCCTCCGCAGTCTCAACCGGCGAAACAGAGTTCCCAAGGTAATCACGAGACATCTGCCGCAGGAGCCTTTTCTTCCGGGCGGTAGCGGCCCTCACCCTGCGGATATCCTGCCGCTTTGCTGAGGTGGCTGCTTCCAGTCGGCCCCGCCTATGGCTCCTCCTCCCTGAGCTCCAGGGCCTGGTGCCCTCCCAGCAGCTGTCAGGTACAGCCACCGTGCTGCTCTGAGCGCGAAGCACTGGGACCTGGGACTCACTGGGGCCCCTGCGCTGAGCGCGAGCGAAGCAGCTAAAGAAGTTTATTTTCTGCGCCCTGGGGCATAAGTCTGAGAACAATTATAACCTGGCGCCTCAGGTTGCTTTTTTCCTTTCTTTTTTTTTTTTTTTTAGTTAGGGTGTTTCTTGTTTTCTTTCGTGACGAGGAGCTACACCCCCAATAACTCTAAACTGTTTAGTTATTGCTTTAAGGCAGTATAAAATTGATGCATATGATTTAAACATATTTGCTTATTTCCAGAATGGAGGCATCAGTGGGCCTTCCCAGAACACAATAGTGAAAAGAAGAAAATACATGTCTTTCAAACTGCAAGAACTCTTCGCATCCAGTTCAATCCCTTCATTTTACAGCTACCTAGAGAAATCCCATTTGGGATTACAAAAAAAAGCACATCATTCTAGTATATTTGTTGTCTTTCCTTCACAGTTCTCATAAGTTCTGCACATTTCTTTTCTTTCATATTGTCTGTCTCACCATCTCCACAATCACTACCACTACAAAGTAAGCAAGTTGAGGGTAGGAACTGTGTATCTAGGCAGCATCTGGCAGATTCTTAATAGGTAAGATGAACTGAATGAACAAATGAAAGATGAAGTGACTTCCTAAGGTCACACCGTTAATTAGTAGTAAAACTTGAATTGTCAATTGAGCACTCAGTGCTCCTTTAGTTCACAGGGGAATCATGGGAGGACTAATGCAGAACATAAAGAATTTACAGATTTCAGTAAAGGAAACAAAGACAAATTTGGAATTACAATATAATTGTGTCTGTTCCCTGCTTTGCCTCCACCCCATACATCATTCTGAAAAGTAGGTGGTTCATTTCATAAACCTAGGGATGTACGGTCACCATTTTGGATGGGAATAAAAACAAATGAGCATTAGAGATACCAAAATGGCAAAAACAATAATACTGCTAAAAGTGCGTAATTGCATTTTTACAAGAGACATTTTTACAAGGTCAATGTCAGTATAAGGAATGAAAACTCCCAGCATACCTAATCATCCTTTTTTTTTTTTTTTTTTGCACATTCCTCCTATGGCAATTTTAGAGATAAAAGATGTAACTGCAGTATAGACCATTCTGAAGGGTTAATATGAGTAGCTGATTGAGTTAAAGATGATATGTTTATTAAGTATTTTGTAAGCACCATGCATTTACATACAGCATTTTATTTAATCTGAAGAGACTGAGGCAGATTAAAAGGAGCAGTAACTAGATGAGGCCATTAGTCTATAAAGTGGGAATGTAATGAGATCATGCAAACCATATTTATCAGAACTCCTCTCAAGAAGGAGTGGGTATTAAATGTTGGTGGAAATAACATTTTGATAGGCCACTTAGGTTGGTTGGTAAGATCAAGGGATATGCTCCAACAACAGATAGTCATCAATTTGCCTTTGAAGGAGAGAAAATTCCTTCCCTGAGTAAAGTATATAATTTAGGCTACAGCCAAAGTTGAGGTATTTATCACCAACCCCCCCCCCCCCCCCCCCTACACCACACCTTCGCTACAGTTGTGGCAGTAGCTGCATTTCTTGTTTCTCTACAACCACGGCTGCTGTTGGGAAGTCCATCTTAACTTTTACTAAATCCAGTTGATGTATTTTAAGTAAACATTATGCCTAATGTGAGGCTTGAACTCACAACCCTGAGAATTAAAGAGTCTCATCCTCTACCAACTGAGCCAGCCAGGCATGCCAGTCCCTTCATTAAATTTTTAATTAACCCCCCTGAATACACCATGAGTTTCCTGTCCAGATTTTAACTAATAAAAGGAGTCCTCCTTTCTTGCTTTCTAACATATGGTGTTCAGCCTCTCTAAATAAATGTAGTTTTAAAAAATTTAAGATGATCAATCTGAAGGGATGTCAAATCATAAGCCTATTTGGGGTAACTGTATGTCTCAATCCAGAGAAGTAAGGGATCATGAATTCTAGAGTTTACTGAAACACAACACATTTTTATTGAGCATTTTCTATAGGCAAAGCACATGCTTAGTTTCAGGGGATTCAGGGGTAAGTAAGATAGTTGTGTCCTCAAGGAGCTTTCAGCTTAATAAAGAATAAAATAATCATAATACACAGTAACAAAGCTATCAAAAATAGACCTTTAAAGGATCAAATTATGTTGGGAATTATGGGTCAATTATTTTTGACAAAGGTGCCAAGACAATTCAACACAGAATGGATCATCTTTTCAACAGACAAAGCTAGGACAATTTGATATCCATATGCAGAAAAGAATAAACCTCCACATTTACCTCATGCTATATACAAAAATTAAACTTGAAATTAAACTCTTAAATGTAAGAGTTAAAACTATATAAAACTTCTAGATGAAAACATAAAAAAATCTTAGTGTCCTTGGTTTTGGCAAATATTCCTTAAATACAACATAAAAAGCACAAAAATCTTACAACTCAGTGGTAATAAGACAAATAACCCAATTTAAAAATGGGCACAAGAATTGAAAAGATACTTCACCAAAAAAGATACATGGATGACAAGCAAGCACATGAAAAGATGTTCAAAATTAGTCATTAAGGAAATGCAAATTGAAAACACAATGATATACCACTATACTCCTGCTAGAGTGGTTACAATTGAAACAACACCACACACTGTGTGTTGACACTGTGAGTTGAGCAACTAGAACTCTAGTTCTACTAGTTCTACTACTGAAAGATATGCAAAATGGCAAAACCACTTAAAGAAACAATTTGAAAGTGTCTTTAAAAGTTAAGCATACACCTACCAACCATTCTATTGCTAGGTATTTATCCATATTCAATTGTATTACTACATAACAATATTACCACAAACATAGCAGTATAAAACAATACACATTGATTACCTCAGTTTCTATGATTCAGGAGTCAGGGTATAGCTGGATCCTCTGTTTTAGGCTCTCACAAAGTCTTATCTGAGGTTCAACTGGGGAAGGATTCATTCCTAAGATCACCTGACTGTTAGCAGTATTCAGTTCTTCGTGGGTTGTCAGAGTGAAGGCCAGTTTCTTGCTGGCTATTGGCCAGATGTGACCCTCAGCTCATTGCCACATGATCCTTCATAACATGGCCACTTGCTTTCTCAAAACAGCAAGGGAGATAGTGTCTCTCCCAGTAAAATGTAGTATAAATGTAATATAATCTTCTGCAAGGTAATTATGTTCACATAATCACATATATCACCTTTGCTGTATCTTATTGGTTGGAAGCAAGTCACATCTATTTGTTAATTACATCTCACTAAAGCTGAAACAAACAAAAAAAGGAGCAAGTCACAGATCCCACCCACATTCAAGGGGGAAAGGATTATCCAAGAGCATGGTTAATAAGGAGACCACCTCTGTCCACCACATTACTCAAGAGAAATGAAACATATGTCCACACAAAAACTTGTACACATATGTTCCTAGCTGCTCTGTTTGTATTAGACAAATACTGAAAAAACTCAAATATCCATCAATAGGTGAATAGATATCTTGTGAGATATCCATACAATGGGAACACTCAGCGATAAAAAGAAACAATCAATTGAAACCAATTGAAACAACATTGATAAATCTCAAAGTAGTTATACTGAGTGAAAGAAGCCAGGCAAAAGAGAGTACATACTGTATGATTCATTTATATAAAATTCCAGAAAACAAAAAATAATCTATATGACAAAAAAGTAGATTAGTGGTTACCTGGGAAAAGTGAAGGGGGCTGAAAAAGAAGGATTACCAAGAGGTAATGAGGAAGCTTCTGTAGTGATAAATATGTTCATTACCTTGGTTGTGGTAATGGTTTCACAGGTGTATAGATATATCAAAATTCATCAAATTGTACACTTTAAGGATGTGCAGCTTAATTTACCTCAATAAAGCTTTCTACATATTTTTTTAAAACATGGGATCCACTTTCTACAAGGATACCACATCACATCAATGCTCCCTGTTAGAATAAAAAAAAATTATTATTTACCATTGAATAAAACTGATGTCAAGAAAAAGAGAATATCATAATTGCACAAAGTATTCAGGATAGGTCATGTGAGTAAGGTGACATTTAAATGGATTTTTAAGGACAGAAAAGATTTTGATGCATAGTGATAGCTATAAGGGCATTCTTTGCACAGAAAAATTAACATGTTTATTCATTCAACAAACACGTATTAGCACTTGTGTACCCAAGCAGTGTGCTAAAAACACTGTGAAGATCTCTTTGCCTGTCTTAGCAAATTTCCAGACTGGGTTGATTAAATTTGGGAATGATTAAGAATATTATGCTCAACATTCAGCTGCAGTTTTTCTAGGGCTCCTAGTCACTAACTTACTTGAATTCTTTCCCCTTTTTAGGAGTAAAGAATTACACTAAAAAGCAGAAAATTATATCAATAAATTCAATATAAATCAACATGCAGGTTTATTCATGTGATCACTATCCACATGGTTAATAGGTAATTGCAAAATTGCTATACTGATTAGAATGCAAAACTATGTAGTTCTGGTTACTTTGAGCAAATAAACCTCTTAACCACCTTGGAATTCTATTTTGTCTTTTGAAGAACTATGGATTTCAGGCAGAGTAACCATGTGATTTATTGTCCAAACTTCTGAGAGTAATTAATGCTGATAATTATTATTCTGGGACAACAGTACTAAATCAGGGCTGTGCCAGGCAAACTGGGATGTATAGTCACCCCAGTTATAGGGAGATTTTGGTTTGTTTTGTTTGCAAGTATAGATTCCTGAGCTCTACCCCAGACCTCTTAAGTCAGAATCTCTGGTGTGGGATTTGGGAAGTTTATAATCTAATGAACTGCCATGCTTGAAAAGCCTTGGACCCTAAAATGATATCATTAAAGGCTCTTCCAATTCTAAAACCCTATGCCTTATAGGGGAATTTTAAATATGAGCTTCATATTAGAGGATATTAGGGAATTTTTAATCTTCTTGATGTAATAATGATCTGAAAACATAAGAAAATGTCCTTGTTCTTAAGAAATATACATAGCTGCATCTAAGAGTGATGTATCACAGTATCTGCATTTTACTTTCAATTGATTGAGGGAATACACACACAAACACGAAGCTGATAGTGTTCACTGGACTATTTCAATTTTTCTGTATGTTTGAAATTCTCATGATAAAAAGTTGGCAGGAAAAGACTATTAGGAAAAAGCCTTGTTTATAGGTAGGCAGTGTTGTTGTTATAAATATAACTTTTAAGAACTATGACCAAAAAGATTGGTCTTTTTAAGGAAGGTCTTTAGTAAGCAATTCAATTGATTACTAAAAAGTCCAGCCTGTAATTCCTCCTCTTGGGTTTTTTTCCTAAGAAAAAATAAAGTGGCAAAGATACTCGCTGCAAAATTGTTTAAAATAGTACTGTTTTTGCAATATTCTAAATGTATAATATTAATGGCATGCTTAGGTAAATCATGGTGCATTGGTACATTCAATGGAGGGATTATTATGCAACCATTAAAATAATCATTGTCAAGAACATATTGCATATATTGTCCTATGCTGTTACTTAAGTAGGTGCAAAAATAATCCGAAATTATATCTGTGCTATAATTATATAAAATTTGATTCAAGTGGACAGAACTAAGTGTATATGGAAATGCTGTTTAAAACGCAGTTCCCCCCTGTATTTCATTTCATTTTGAATTCTGCTAATGATTTTGTGCAACAATAATGCATATTTTAAAAACCAGTCGTTACCTGTTATCTTAATTTTGCTTAAGGGCAGTAAAGGTCAGTTTATAATTGGTTGAAAAACTGAATAAGATTTTAGGCGCCTCAATTGATTGATGCTTAACTGGTTTGGGATAGCCACAGCATCGTTTTGCCGACTACAAATATAACAAACATTATGTGTAAACCGTGCTGCTTAAAAGGTCTCCACACATCACAGGAACACCCACCACAATGTGTGGGCAAAATGCACAGAGATAATCAAGGCAGAAATACTACTACCTGTCAAATAGGACGGACATGTCAGCCTTTTCTCCGCGAAAGGCTTCTGATCCTACGGTGCCTCTTACTTTCACCAGAATGAAATGGTTCCAGAGTCCCAGGCAAGGGAAGAGACTGTTCCCTTGCCCAGGAGGCTGGAAACTGCTCAGTGTGAGCGCAAGGTTTCCAAGGCCCTTCAGCAGAGATCCTCCGCACTAGACGATTCCCCAGTTGCTAGGTTTAGTTGCTAAGCCACCAACCGTCTCGCAGGAAGAGGTGGCAGTGCACTCCCTTTTGGCGTCGTAGCGAATCCTCTCGATACCGAGCTCATTGGTTCCGGTAGGAAACATTCAGCTCCTCTAAGAGCGACGGGAAGGCGAGGAGAAGCTGGGAGTGACGCCTCTGAGCCGTGGAGGATTGTGGGAGGAGGTTGTCTCCAATTTCTCCTCCCTCTCCCCCCCTCCCGGCCAAGATGTCTGACATGGAGGATGATTTCATGTGCGATGATGAGGAGGACTACGACCTGGTGAGACGGAGGGGACGGAACTCTGGGGTTAAGGGTGGTGTCTGGCTTTAGGGGCTGAGGTAGGGGCGGCCGCGGTCTCTCCCCGTAGAACATGTGCTTCTTCCAGTCTCTCCCGGTGCAGTGACAGGACGGGTTTACCTCCTCCCCCTTCCCGCACCGGGCCGGGGCCCTGCTTCTCCAGCATGGGGGAGGGGAGGGTAAAGGAGGCAGCGAAGGGGGTCCCGAGCTTTGCTCCAAGTCTGAGCGCCTCCTCCGTTTACATAGACACCGCTGGCCTCCGGCGTCCGGTTTTCGGTGCCTCCTACCTCCTCACCATCGCGCGAGCCGCCTCGGGGATCGTGCAGCGGTCTAGGCCCTGACTCTGCCCTTTCGGGCCCAGTTTTCCGGGCCCCTCTTCTTCACCCTGGAACTGAGCGAGTGCGAAATGCTGAGAGAAGGGTCTGAAAACTAGGGGGCCTTACTGCTCCCAGGCCTGACCGCGAAACGTCGCTTGTTGGTCTCCTGGAAACAGAGCTTAATAATAATGTCTTGTCCAGGGTCCGTTTTGGTTTAAGGTAAAGGTGCAGCAGAGCATTCAGGGCAAGGATAGCTGTTAAAAAAAAAAAAAGTAGTAAAACTACTTGTTTCGAGAAAAGCTGGGGAGGAGGTTTTGCTTTTGTGTTTGTTTTGGTGTGGGGGGGTGAGGATAAGGGGATTGACCCAGTGGGTTTCTTTTTTGACTTAGAGATTTCCCAGTATTCAAAGTTAAAAATATCAACAATGTAGGGGCGCCTGGGTGGCTCAGTTGGTTAAGCGTCTGCCTTCGGCCCAGGTCATGATCCCAGGGTCCTGGGATCGAGTCCCGCATCGGGCTCCCTGCTCGGCGGGGAGCCTGCTTCTCCCTCTGACCCTCCCGCCTCTCATGCTCTCTCTCTACCATTCTCTCTCTCTCAAAATAAATAAAATCTTTTAAAAAAATATCAACAATATAAAAATGAACGAATTTATGTAGCTGAACGGTAATATATAAAGATTCAAGGTTTAACTTAAACGGATTTACAGGTTTTCAAAAAAATTCACTACGATTTCTGGTTGCTATTCAGAAACAATAACTGTGCGTACTAAGAAAAATTACCCGGGCCAGGAATTAGCGTCAACTTTGTTTTTTATTTTGGGGGCGTTTTTGTGCGTGTTTCTTGTATATTATAGTGATGCTGCATTATCGTCTTATGAGGTTAGATGCTTAGGGATATCTGGCTCATCTTATATTTTAAGTGCTAGATATTCCCGAGACATTAATATATTGTCTTGAATTCGTGTAAACTTCTTTGTATAGTCATTTACAATTAACCTTTCTATCTTAAATGAAGGCACATTTGCAAAAGGTAGAGGGAAATGCTTGCTCTTACCTGAAAATCATAGTAGAGGTTTTGATAATTCTTAAAGTTGAATGTAGAGTTCTGCTAGTAGTAATGATTTCTGCTTTACACTTAGTTTGTGCAGATCAAACCAGTTGTAGGAAGTTCATTAAGAATGTATTGCGATATCATGTGCATTTTTATTTATCACATGTTTATTTATATTAACAGGTATTTTCATAACTGTGGAAGTGTCTCTTTTAAAAATTACATATTTTTTATTTTTGTTTTTAAATGTTTCTGCTTATCTTTCCTAAGCAGTAATTTATTGAGTACATGACTTATTAGCACTGTGATACACTTGAAGATCATCACTGAGAATATAATGTAAGAATAGCAGTGAGAATTTTGTTGTCCCATAAAATACTCAATTTTTACAAGAACTTTAATTAAACATGCATTGTTTAACTTGGCTAGGTTTTTCCAGCCTTCTAAGAGCCTACACTACATGTATGATATAAATACAATAAAGTTGAATATATGGTCGTTTTGACTTTTTTTTCTTAACCAAAAAAGGTAAGATTTTACACTACCACATAATTAAATGAAATCTTCCCCCCAGCATTTTGTTAAAAAGTCCTCCCTACCCCCCCCATAGCTGTCCTATGTAGTCACCATTCTGATTCCCAATCAGATATCAAGTAAAAAAAATCTTATTTACTATCAAGTAAATAAAATCTTAAAAAAAAGGATTAAGAGAGCTGATTGCTTACATGTTGTCAAAAGAGAAGTTGGGTTTTTTTTATAGTTATTTGCCTGGGACTTGTTTCTTGGGATTTGAAGAGTCAAAAGAATTGACTTGCTGTTCTAGGGAAGTTTTTTTTATTAAAAAAACGTATTGTTTCCTGGAAAATTTGCAATTTCGTTTTAGTCAAAATATTAACTAAAGCCATGAGTATTTCTGACCACAGATATATTCAGTATATCTTTTGTAGGTTGTCTGTTGATAAATTTTAATACCCTAAATCACTTTTTGTACTTCCCCAATCTAGTGGAGGTAGGTAGTTAGGATACCACCAGGAAAAGTAAAAATCTGTTTCTAAAACTATAGTGTAGGGGCGCCTGGGTGGCTCAGTTGGTTAAGCAACTGCCTTCGGCTCAGGTCATGATTCCAGGGTCCTGGGATCGAGCCCCGCATCGGGCTCCCTGCTCGGCGGGAAGCCTGCTTCTCCCTCTCCCACTCCCCCTGCTTGTGTTCCCTCTTTCTCTGTCTCTCTCTCTCTGTCAATTAAATAAATAAAATCTTTAAAAAAAAAATAAAACTATAGTGTTTTTATATAAGAAGGTAATTAATGGTTTGTGCCCAAGATCTAGAAGAAAAAGAGACTCAACTTGGTTTAAAAAAGAAGAAACAAATGTGAAAGAAATTTAATTTGCTTGAGCTCTTATTTCTAAGACCTATTTTATTTTTTTATTAGAAGCAGAAGCAGGCATTTTCTTTTCTTTTCTTTTCTTAATTTTTTTTTTTAAGTAGGCTCCATGCTATGGAGCCTCACGTGGGGCTTGAACTCACAACTCTGAGACCCAGACCTGAGCTGAGATGAAGAGTCGGCTGCCCAGCTGACTGAGCCACCCAGGTGCCCCAGAAGCAGGCATTTTGTAGGTATAGGAGTTTATGTAGCAGTAAATGGAGAGGTAGGAGATGGTACTGGTAAATGTCTTGATTATTTGCTGGTCTAATAATACTAAGTAATAACTATACTACCATTCATTAAGTTAATAAGGCTATTGTTATGTTAACTGTATTGTAGTTCCACAGTCCAGCCATTCTAGCATGAAGTTGCTTAGTACTTCTAATAATCGTTTTAGAAAGGACTTAAGATAGACTCACTTCATTCCAAAAATTATTTAGTAGATCCTGTGATAGGTATGGCATTGTATATTTGAATTTGGAATTCTGCATGTATTCTTCATGAAGATGAAAGTTGATTTCTACAGCTGAGGCTTTTAAAAGAAACTTAGGGGCGCCTGGGTGGCTCAGTCGTTAAGCGTCTGCCTTTGGCTCAGGTCATGATCCCAGGGTCTGGGGATCGAGCCCCGCATTGGGCTCCCTGCTTTGCCGGGGGCCTGCTTCTCCCTCTCCCACTTTCTCTGCTTGTGTTCCCTCTCTTGCTGTGTCTCTCTCTGTCAAATAAATAAATAAAATCTTAAAAAAAAAAATTATAGCCAACAAAGTGATTTCCCATTATTAAAAAAGAAAGAAAAGAAACTTACATGTTTAATCATAAATAATTGGAAACAACTCCAAATTATCCATAGTAGGAGAATACTAATACTATGAGTACTAATAAGGTAATGACAGATAAATTATGGTATATCCATGTGATGGAATGCTGTGTCAGCAATTCAAACCATGCTCTCAACAATATTCAGTGACATGAAAAACTTGATAAATTGTATTGGCCAGGACTCTTGGGCATAAGAGACAGGAATATTGTCAAACTAGCTTAAACTAAGAAGAGCGTGTGTTGGCACACATCACCAGGAAGTATCAGTATGGCTGGATTCATGGTTCAGATAATGGTGGTGGGTATTTTTCTTGTTTCTCTCTCTCTTCCTGGTTTGCTTTCCTCACTGTATTGGCATAATTGCCTTCACAGTACATCACAAGATGTAATGCAGCATCTTCCTGGTATTATAACCCAGAGGCAAGAGGGTGTTCCTTGCTAGCTCTAACAGCAAAGCCCTAGGAAGGACTTTTATTGACCCAGCTAAGGTTTGTGTAGCCTTCTGTGAACAGCTGTAGAGAGGGAGATAGATTGCTTGCCTTCCTCTGTGGGTAGGGCACTATAATTGAAAACCCTCACATGGGAGAAGGGTTGATCACCAATGCTATGCACACAGTGAACACATATACATTATAAATATGTAATCTATTACAATTTTAGTGGGTGGGAATAAAATTTATTTTGTTAAGTGGGAAAATATAGAAAAAATGGAAGATCTGAAGTGTGTCAGGAAAACTAAAATTTATTTCTTGCAAACCTTTCATAGTGAACCTGTATTAGTTTTATTGCTGAGGTGAGAAGGGGCAGGTTCTAGGGTACAAATGATGAACAAAAATCTTACTTTGGTCATGAGAGGCCAAAAAGTTTGTCATGGCTCAAAATTTTTTAAGAGTTCTTCTTACAAATGGTCTTCAAAGAACCTGAAGTATGTAGTTTTTTAAAATAAGTGATACAGGGCACCTGGGTGGCTCAGATGGTTAAGCGTCTCCCTTCAGCTCAGGTCATGATCCCAAGGTCCTGGGATCGAGTCCCGCGTCGGGCTCCCTGCTCCTTGGGAGCCTGCTTCTTCCTCTGCCTCTCTCTCTCTCTCTCTCTCTCTCTCTCTTTTTCATGAATAAATAAATAAAATCTTTAAAAAATAATAATAATAAAAATAAAATAAAATAAGTGATACAGGGGCACCTGGGTGGCTCAGTCGTTAAGAGTCTGCTTTTGGCTCAGGTCATGATCCTGGGGTCCTGGGATTGAGCCCCGCATCGGGCTCCCTGCTCGGCCGGAAGCCTGCTTCTCCCTCTCCCCCTCCCCCTGCTTGTGTTCCCTCTCTCGCTGTGTCTCTCTCTGTCAAATAAATAAATAAAATCTTTAAAATAGGTGATACATCGGGGCGCCTGGGTGGCTCAGTTGGTTAAGCGACTGCCTTTGGCTCAGGTCATGATCCCAGACCTGGTTTCTTGCTCAGCAGGGAGCCTCCTCCCTCTCCCTCTACCTGCTACTCCACTTGCTTGTGCTCTCTCTCTGTCAAATAAATAAAAATTCTTTAAAAAAATAAAATAGGTGATACAGGCACATAGTTCAAAGACAAGACAAAAAGTTTTCTTTCCATTCTCGTTCCCCATTTGTCCAGTTCCCATTCCTCCCCATATGTAATCAAATACACGTTTTTATCCCCCTCTTTGTTTTTAATCCAGGATATAGCCTATTATATATATTGTTCTATACTTTGTTATTTAATGTGCCTTAGAGATTATTCCATGCAAGTATGCAAAAAGCTCATTTCTTTCTTTTTACAGCTGCATTGATTATACAGATGTGCCATACTTTATATAACCAGTTCTCTCTTGATAAGCATTTGACCTGTTTCCCTTTGCTGTTATAAACAATGTGCAGCTTTTTTTTTTTTTTAACTTCAGTGATAGGTTTTGTCTTTTTTTGTAGATGTCGAAAACTATATTCTGAGCCGGGTTTGATAAATAAGTTGGACCATCAAACTGGGTGATACTCTTTCTTTTAGGTTAGAAACATCTAGTGAAGTTTTTCTTCAGAATTTCAGAAACATTATACTACCTCTTGAAATTACTGCTTCAAAAATAAGTGTTGAGCGCGCCTGGGTGGCTCAGTCATTAGCGTTTGCCTTTGGCTCAGGTCATGATCCCAGGGTACTGGGATGGACCCCACATCGGGCTCCCTGCTCGGCGGGAAGCCTGCTTTCTCCCTCTCCCACTCCCCCACTTGTGTTCCCTCTCTCACTCTGTCAAAAAATAAATAAAATAAGAAAAAGAAAGAAAGTTCCTAGGATTTAACCCCCCACATTTGATAAGAGAGAAACTGAAGCATCATGTCTGAATGTCTTACTTAAATTTACAGGACAGACTAGTGGGAGAGTCAAAAGTATATCCCAGGTCAAATGACATTTATGATTTCTCTCTTTGGAAGATTTAATTTGAAGACTGCAAGTTTAGGACAAATAAAAGAATGTTCTGATTTACACTGTAGACGAATTAGGACCCATTAACTTAGGTGAAATTTTAAAAACTTAGGACAACTTTATGAATGGCCAAACCACAAATGACTACCTAGGACTTGAATTGTATCTAGTCCTTAAGGATAGTGAGACCTTGCCCTTTGCCTCTCTGTGCCCGACATCTAGTTCAGCTGTCAAGACCTGGTCAAGGCTTGGTAAGCATTAATAGTGAGTCCTGTGTTCTAGAGCACATTTCAAAGACCTCTGTTGACAAGGGACTTGGGAATAAGTAGGAACTATGAAACTGACCCTGTTTAGCAGTAGGTGCATTCCAACATAGAGTCAGTATTGCCCCTGGCTGTTGTATGTTATTTTGGAATATTCATCCACTTTTCATTTCAATTAAGCAAACATTTATTGAGCAGTTTGTATTATACTAGACTCTGGGGATGCCAAAATGAGGAAGAGAAAGTTCTGCTTTTTGAGAAGCTCATAGTAGTGAGGTAAGGGGAGGTGGGAACAAAACACTCAACAAGGCTCCATGTTAGAGAGATGCATGTCACGTAGAAAGAAACATGACTAAGGAGAAAATTTCTTTTGCTAGTTGGAGGAGGGTAAGCTGTGATGAATACGTTTTCCAGGACTTTTAGGGCTGGGAAGCAGCATAGGAGAAAAGTGGGAAGTTTGTTAAGAGGGGAGGTAATTTAGAATTCCTAGCAGAGAGAACAGTTAATGCCAAGACAGAGATTTTGAATTGTGTGGAACATTTGGGGAAGGAAGAATAGATTTGGGTGTGTGCATGGATCACAGATTGCTTTGGGGAGTGTTAGGACATGAGTTATTATATAAGTAGGTGGAACTTCTAAACTTAGGTTTTTTTAATCCTTTTAACAATGTTCATGTGCTTTCATTTCATATATTGCTTAATTGTTTTTATTTTTTAAAGCATTCTTAATATATTGAAATATCAGTTTCTCTTTTTAAAAGCATTTTCTTTAAACTTTTACAAATTATAGTTCTGTCCTCATCTGACATAAGGGAATTGAGTTCAACAATATTTATTTAATACTTTTTTCTTAAGATTTATTTATTTGAGAGAGCGAGAATGAGAGAGAGAGAGCACATGAGAGGGGGGAGGGTTAGAGGGAGAAGCAGGCTCCTTGCCGAGCAGGGAGCCCAATGCGGGACTCGATCCCGGGACTCCAGGATCATGACCTGAGCCGAAGGCGGTCGCCCAACCAACTGAGCCACCCAGGCGCCCCTATTTAATACTTTTTGTATAATATATTCTGACTAACAACGCTGTGTGTAACCAAGTCATCGAAAGTCATAGAGATAACTTTTTTTTAAGATTTAATTAATTTATTTATTTATTTGAGAGAGGGAGAGGGAGCATGAGCAGGGGGAGGAGCAGAGGGGAAGGGAGAGAGAGACTCTCAAGCCGACTTAGTACTGAGTGCGGAGCCGATGCAGGGCTCATGACCTGAGTCGAAACCAAGAGTCCAGTCACTCAACCAACCGAGCCACCCAGGCACCCCAGTCACTAGAGATAACTTTTATTTTGCTTTTATCCTGTGCCCCTGTGGTGGGTCCTTTTTATTTTATATCCCGAACATCACTTGACATCTTCTATACATATTGACATCTTCTATACGTATTCTGTTTCCTTCCTTTTCTCCCTATTCTACTACTTGTAATCAAACTTCCATCATATTTTAGCCAGACTGTTTGTTACAAGATTATCCAGCAGGCTGCTTCATTACTACCAGAGTAGTCTTCCGAAAAACAATCTGATTATTCCCCGTAAAATTATTTAGTGGCTCCACTTGATCTAAGCTCCTTGCTAGACGTCTATTGTCCTGTTCCTCTGTCTGGTACTAGTTTATCTCTCATCAGTTCTTTATACACATCCTGTGCTTCAGCCCAGTCTGACTATTCATGCTTCTTTAAATTATGCAGTACCATTACAAGCTTCCATGCCTTTGCACACGTTAACTGCTTTGTTTCAGATGCCTTTCCTTATCCCCAGGCAACTCCTATTCATATTTTTAGACCTGCTTCAGGTAACTTTTACTTCTTCTAACTCACTCCTTTTTTTAAGCTGCCAGTGTACCTAATAATGTGTCTTTATTTTGTTAGAGCATTCCTGTTTCATTTGCATCTCTCTCTCTCTCTCTCTCTCTCTCTCTCTCTCTCTCTCTCTCCTCTGACCATGAATAGCTTGAGGGGAAAGATTTAATTTGCATTTGTGTGAGCAACACTTCATTGCTGGAATATGCTAAAGATCATTATCACTGAGTATCTAAATAGGTATCTAACAGTAGATATCTAAATAACAGAATTATTCTAAAGACTTCTCAAAACATCCGAGTAATAACTGAAGAATAGTTTACTGTAGTTCACAACTTGTAGTGATTCATTGAACTGCATATGATAGGTTAGTGATGGCACAGAGGCTGGTTCAAACCCTCTGAATATGCTGTTGCAAATCCTAACAAGGGACTGCCTAATTATAAGAATGCCAGTCAGTAACATCAATTCTTATGTATTTATACATTTTGGCAATACTCTTTAAGAATTGAATTGCAGTTATGCAAAAAATGTTATACATTCCACTTCTTCATCCATATGCAGTTGACCTTTGAACAACACAGAGGTTAAGGGCACCACCACCCCCCAGTTGAAAATACATGTATAGCTTTTTATTCCCAAAATTTAAACTATTCTTTATTTGTATTTATTCCCCAAAATTTATACTAATAGCCTACTGTCAGGCGCCTGGGTGGCTCAGTTGGTTAAGCGACTGCCTTCGGCTCGGGTCATGATCCTGGAGTCCCGGGATCGAGTCCCACATCGGGCTCCCTGCTCAGCAGGGAGTCTGCTTCTCCCTCTGACCCTCTTCCCTCTCGTGCTCTCTGTCTCTCATTCTCTCTCTCTCAAATAAATAAATAAAATCTTTAAAAAAAAAAATAGCCTACTGTTGACCAGAAGTCTCACTGATAACAAAACAGCCAATTAACACATATTTCATACGTCGTATTAAATTCTGTATTCTTAGAAAAAGTAAGGAAAGAAAAATTGTTATTAAGAAAATCATAATGAGAAAATAGATTTACAGTACTGTACTATATTTATCAGGGAAAAAGTCCACATGTAAGTGGACCCATGCAGTTCAAACTCATGTTGCTCAAGGGTCAGCTGTAATATGAAAAACCAAAAGAATATATTCACAAAATGTTGAGTACTCGATTAAGTCTTATCTTGATGATTGTGATTTGGGGGAGTTATAACATCTAAAGTTTAGAAATATTAGTCTGGAGCCAATCAGAAGTTGTAGGTAGCCAGTCTTGTACTATAAGAAGCATTCAGTGATTGTGAATAATAAGGAACCATGTTAGACATGGTAGAAAATGTAAAGGTTCCTGTCTTCAACGTTATAATGAGTTCAGTAATTTCTGGGTAATTGAAATTTTTAATTTTTAAAATATTACTTTACTTCCCTCTACTCATATCCTGGCCTACTTGTTTTACTGTAATCTGTTACGGGCTAAGAAACCAAAAATAAGTGGACTTTGAGTGAGAGTCCAAATTCTTAGACTTTGTGATAGATACAAATTTAAAAAAATTATTTCCAGGTTCAGGAGTGTATTCTGAAGATTTGAGTTGCAGGAAAATCATTTTCTGGTTTAGTTAGCTAGTCCTAAATTGTACTGAACAGTTAGCTAGAGAAGAACTGATTTCCAAAGGTGTAGAGTTTTTATTGCTGTGATGCTTTACTCCCAAGTCTTCTCTGAGGAGGTGACACTATGTAGTCCTTAACCAAATGAAGAGGGGGGGAAGAGTTTTGGCCACTTGTGTGGTAAGGCCAGGTGCAGCAGAATGACTCAGGGAGAGCTTAATTAAGAGATACGGTTGGATGTATAGTCAGGAATTAGGTTTTGATTATTTTTGAAATTAATTTTAAGAGCAATATCAAACCATTTTTGAGAAAAGGAATGTGCTAATTTGCATTTTATGAAGATTATCTTGGCTGCTTACCATGAGAAAGTTAGAATTTGAAGGTTAAAAATGATAAAGGGAAGTCTGTGGAGAGATGGAAGTGGCTTGGTAGACTAGGGTGGTGGCAAAGGAGAGAGAGGAAAGTGCATGAATTTGAGATTTATGTTGAAGTTAGAATCAGTAAGTACTCTTTATGTTCCAACAGTGTGACTGCTTTTAGTTCTTTAGTTACCTCCTATGATGCTGTTTTGTATCTACTGTTCTCTTTCCCCTCTCCTATTTTCCCTAGCAGGTAAACCCCCATTTATCTTTCAAAATCTAGCTCAGAATTCTTCACTATCACAGTATTATTTGATATATAGTTAGCTTGTTTATTAAGTCTTTATTAATTGCTTTTCTGGTTTGATCAGTTGTAGTCAAACCTAGCTTTACATGGTCAAGAAGTGAATGATTGATTATGAAATTTATTCATTACCCAGAATTTGATCTCATCCTGAAGAGAAGTGTTGTAAAGCATTTTCATGTTAAACATAACAATTCCCAGTCAGGTCTGGAAGACTGCCTCCATGTTTCCTGTCCTTACACAAGGAAGTAATTGTCCTCTAGAGGGTGCACATTACAAAGCCTCTGTGGTCAGATAAAACTGGTTTTATACTAACATAAACATCCCCCTCCATCTGCTGGTCACAGGAAAAATTCATCTTGTATTCATGTATTTTTGAGCTCTCTAGCACTACACTCACTATGCTTTCTTTCATCCTTCAGCCTTTATGAAATATTACAGATTTTTCATGAGTATCTCAAAAGAATTACGAAGTATTTGGATTTAGAAATAACTCTGTAATACTGTTCTTGTCTTTTTGTACTTCCAGGTACTGTTCTTGATTTGATGTAAGCTTGCCTTTTGTAATGACTGGTAGCTGATGGAAAGAATTTTGTGTCTTCCTAAAATAATGATTTTCATTATACTAACCTATGTATATTTTATAATCCTCATCATTAAATTGAATATCTTGGAACTATTTTAAACTCTTGTTTATACTGCTCCACAAAGTAGTTGTTTTATTCCAGTTTTCCTTTCTACTTACTGTTTCAGTACTAAGAACTGAATTTATGTGGTAAAAGTCAAATAAAATATAAATTCAGTTGCTCTTAGTTTGATTTGTTATAAAGCTAGTTAAAGTGCGTTAATAGCTATTGGGTAATGTGGAATGCACATAAAGCAGATATTCTTATTAACATATAATTATATTTAGCAATAAACTACTCTGCCATATACAGATTACCATCCTAGATAGTCAGGCCATGTTAGAACAAGGAAATTTAGACTTAAGGAGTAGAGAAATTTAAATTACAGAACTTAAGATGAATAATTAGCATTTATGTAGTAATTAGCATTTACGGTGATTTTTCTTGGGTTCTGTGACCAACAAAAGGTTAACCACTGCAGAATTGGGGGTCATTAACCCATATTATTTTTTTGCATTTTGCTTTTCTGTTAATTCTATGGAAATTGTGGTTTTGATCTGAAAGAAAGAAATTATTCTATTCTCCCCACTTGATTTTGGCTTTTTCACTTGTTTTTTAAATAATGATTAAGTATCAGTGGCATTTTACCTATGTTTGCAAGGTTGTTTTGTATAAATGTATGGTTTTTCCATCTTAACAGTATTCACTTTTTACAAGACAGCATGTGGAATTCTTTTTCATTTTAGTATCTCTTTCTAACACACAGGAATACTCTGAAGATAGTAACTCTGAGCCAAATGTGGATTTGGAAAATCAGTACTATAATTCCAAAGCACTAAAAGAAGATGACCCCAAAGCAGCATTAAGCAGTTTTCAAAAGGTTCATATTTTTTTCTGATTGATTTATGTCTTAAAGTTTATTTTTTCAGGGGCGCCTAGGTGGCTCAGTCATTAAGTGTCTGCCTTCAGCTCAGGTCTTGATCCCAGGGTCCTGGGATCGAGCCCCACATCGGGCTCCCTGCTCTGCGGGAAGCCTGCTTCTCCCTCTCCCACTCCCCCTGCTTGTGTTCCCTCTCTTGCTGTGTCCCTCTCTGTCAAATAAATAAAATCTTTAAAAAAAAAAAAAAAAGTTTATTTTTTCAAATGATGTCTCAGAATTTTATCTCAGAAATGTGTTTCGGATACTGAGTGATAATCCTATAAATAAATTTGCATTGCAGTACAAGCAAATATTTTAAAAGGAATAGCCTATTGTTTTTTAGCTATCTATAAAGCAGGGCCATTGTCCTGAAAAGCTAGTATGGTTTTGGTGGAAGGAAACCAACATGATGATCAATAAGTATTATCCCTGTAATTTTGTTCCTTCTTTGGAGGACAGATCACACAGGTGTGGTTCTATTAATATGATTTTTTGACAACTGATAAACTTTTGGGTTATTCTTACCAATTATTCAGAGGAGAAAAAAGGACTTCTGGGACTATAGAATAATTGAGCAGTTCTTATTTAATCTCTTGATTAAATAAGCTCACTTATCCTTAAGCATTTTAAGACGTGTTTCTTTTTTAAAGCCTTTTAAAAATGGCATTGAGAAATGGTGGAATTCTTGGGGAAATGTTCGTCATGCATATGATGTAAAATTAATTCAAAACAGACAGTGTCATTAGAAAATAACATTAGCATTAAATTAGACTAAAAATGTCTTCTATTTTTTAGGTTTTGGAACTTGAAGGTGAAAAAGGAGAATGGGGATTTAAAGCACTGAAGCAAATGATTAAGATTAACTTCAAGTTGGTAAGATTTGTTTTGAGGGGAATTAAACTAATAATGAAATAAATTCTGTGGGTAAAAACCTCATGGCAACAAAATGCCATTTTTTTCTACCTCTTTAAAATAATTCTGTTGGGGCGCCTGGGTAGCTCAGTCATTAAGCGTCTGCCTTCGGCTCAGGTCATGATCCCAGGGTCCTGGGATCGAGCCCCATATCGGGCTCCCTGCTCCGCGGGAAGTCTGCTTCTCCCTCTCCCTCTACCCCTACTTGTGTTCCCTCTCTCACTGTGTCTCTCTCTGTCAAATAAATAAATAAAATCTTTAAAAAAAATAAAATAAAATAAAAAAAATAATTCTGTTGATGCATTTCTATACTTAGCCTACTTTTGATTTGTGACTTCAGTAATACTAAGTAAAAAAAATTCTGCATAGGAGTCAAACTTTTCTGTTTAAGAAAACTTATCCTATAGATACGTAGACAGTATCTGGCTGCATTATTAACAGAATAATTTTTCCACAAACTGTTAGTGTTTATTTTGGAGTTTAAAAATTCTACTTTGTGTTACAAGGATTTCCATTTGCACTGATAAGAACCAAAGCTAACATCATTCTTGATTCCTCTCTTTGTCTCTCTCCCCTCAAATAATCTGTTAGTAAATCCACATGTCTTTAGTTTTAAAATATATCTAGATCTATATCTTTTAAAATATATCTAGTAACTTTTTGTCAGATACTTAACCAGATAATACTTAACCATTTTTATGTCTGCTACTCTGATCCAAGCCAATATTCATCTCTTACCTGGATTATTTCAGTAGCTTCTTAATTCACATCCTTACTTCTGTCCTTGCCTTACAATAGTCTTTTCCACAAGCAGCATAGTGATCCTTTTGTTTTTATTTTTAGAGTGATCCTTTTAAAATATAAGTGAGATTATGTCATTCTTTTGCTCTAAATTTTCTAACAGTTGCTCTGAATCTTTTTTTTTTTTAAAGATTTTATTTATTTATTAGAGAGAAAGAGAATGAGAGACAGAGACCCTGAGAGGGAAGAGGGTCAGAGGGAGAAGCAGACTCTCCGCCGAGCGGGGAGCCCAATGTGGGACTCGATCCCGGGACTCCAGGATCATGACCTGAGCCAAAGGCAGTCGCTTAACCAACTGAGCCACCCAGGCGCCCCTGCTCTGAATCTTCTAATGGTTCCTACTCTCCTTAATAAAATCCAAATCCTTACCATGGCCTGGGAGGCCCTATGTCAACTTACCCTTTGCAACCTTTCTGATACTATTTTCTTCTGTCCTCTCCTTTACTGGGTTCCTTGCTGTCCTCTTGTCATCCTAAGCATGCTCCTACTTGTAAACCCTTGTATTTGCTGTTTCCTCTGTCCCAAACTCTCCTCTCAAATAGCCATATGGCTCTTTTCCCTGTTAAGGATCACCATATATCAGGATGGCCTTCCTCTGACTACCTTATATAAAATCGCATCCTTCCCACCGTCACTTAACATTCATCTTACCCTGTTGATTTTCTTCTTTTGACTATATCACCAACTTGATCTGTTTACTTACTTACTGCCTTTCTGCTGCCCTCATCCTCATAGGTTGTAAGCTCCATGAGAGCAGAACTTTGTCTTATTCACTATTACATTCCTATCATTGTAATAGTGGCTGGTATTCAGTAGGTGCTCAAATATGTTGTTGAATGAAGTCATAGATAAGTTGGGATTGTCATAACATTGTACTCTCAGAGAATTGCTAGTCTTCAAGAGTGCAAGGTAGAGATGGAGGGGAAAATAAATGGTTAGATGAGAGTACCAGGGACAGATATGAACCTTAAAATCACTAAGAATAGAGGAATTTTTGAGAAAAAGATAAAGTGGAGTTTAGATAGCAGAGGTAAGCACTTGCTTCTATGTCAAATGTAAGGATAGCTGGCAATCTATTACCACTTTTTTTCGTCCTATCTCTATATTTCTCATATGTTTCTTCCCTCTCCCTATTAACCTCTCTATCCCATCTATTTGAAATTGAACTCCCTGAATTGACTATTACCTTTGTCCAGTTAACTTCCACTAATCTTTCATCCTGTTCTTGATATACTCACTCTGGCATCCTCACCTACCTTCCAAAGGAGGGGCCCTCCATGACATCTACAAAAACTATCCACAAAATATTTTAGCTCATTCTTCCTCCCAAAATATCAAGACTATTCAAAACATGTTAAACATTAATAAGTATATTGCATGTTACATTTAAATATAGTTAAAGAAGGGAAAATATCTCTCTTGAATTTACCCTTTCTAGTTCTGCTCTGATATTCTCAAAAATATCTCTCTGTTGCACAAAGAAAGCCCTCGTGCTTTCTTTCCATTTATTATTTGTGAAAATATTAAACACACATACTGTATTTAAATTAATAGCTTAGAAGGATATGTGGAAGAAGCATCAGGTGTCAGGGACAGAGATTTTGACTAAACAATTTTAGTGACATTAGAAGCCCAATGTTAACTCTTAAGATTCTGTGATTTGAAATAATACCAAGAGACTAGAAAACTGCTATCTTAACATACTAGCAGTGGTTCAGTTTTTGAGCCCATTTAAATATATGCTACCCATAAGGCTTATTTTACCGTTGTACCTTGAGCCAAGATGGGAAGTAAGAGAAAGGATTATTTGTAGTTTGTGTTACTTTACCTACCTTCCTTCTCTACCTTGTATTTGCTCAAACAGCATCTGTGAATAGTAGTTTCAGCTTCCATCCCTCATTTTCTGGTTGGATTCAGAATAGGACTCATGATGCTGTGTGAAGGTTTTGAGCAATAAAAAGTTGGAAGGGTTTGTTATCAACTGCTCTGTGTTTACCACTGTAATTTACCTAATTTTCCCTTAGTCTTTAAATACAGTAACATAATTATTGAAAAAATGCTTTAAAATTACAAGAGCATAAGAAAATGAATTCAAAACTAACTTTTTGCTAAAATCCTATTTCAGTATCCAGATACAGTCTCCAAGTTAGGACAGTCCTATTTCTGATTTGCCTTTTGCCATGAGATATGTTCTGTACCTTGGATTTTGACAGCTCACTGATAGGATATTACCTATTATTTACCCATACATGGTACTGGCATGGGTGGGAAGAAGTGGACAGAAGAGTGGGAAAAGCCTTAGTGGTATATATCCAACTACCTTTTCACCAGGTATGCCAACTGGTGTTTCCTTTTTTGTAACTCAGTTCTTGCTTAGATTTCAGGAAGTCTTCTCACGTTCATAAACACACATGGTCTGTTAGTCAAGAAAAACACTATATCTGCCAGTGCTCCCCCTCCCTGATTAAAAGTAGAGTAGAACCCAGTGAAAAGAAGGATTAATAGCAGTTGGAGATTGTGGGGACTGTGGATGCAGATTATCAGGTTAGACTCATAAATTGACTTACATGATCTACTTTGAGGGGGGGTAGACCATCCACCAAAATACTTAAGTGTTGGAAATTTGACTGGTGTTTCTTTATTTCCTCAGATCTCTCCTGTTTCCTCAAATAACCAAAGTAGTGCAAATAGTCCTGCAAGGAATAGCAACATTACCTACATTTACTATTGAGTAGAGCCTTGCGTGGGAGGACTTTTCTTGATAGTGGGATGAGTACCTGGGCTTGAAAAGATTCTTTCACTTCACATTGTATCATTGAGCCAACCAATAATACAGGGAGAAAAGAAACATACCACTCTTGCTAGAGAGCTTTCTCATCAAGGGGTAAATCTTCAGGAGAGGATATGGCTGATACCTGCATAGTTGGTACCCAAGGCATTTGAAAAGTTGGATTTATTTGTATTTTTTGGTCTGTGAATATTTTAGTAGTTCTTATGATTTCAGTAAATGTATGTTGTGCAATGAGAACAATACCTGAAATTTTGAGAATCTGTAAAATGTACTTTTTCATAGGGTAACTTCATAAATTTGGGTCATGCATTCAGTAATCTAGAAATTCCAAATATAAGCTAAAATGTTTATAGTGTATCTGTATACATACTTTATCGTAAAACTTTGTTTTTCATAGTAGTATGTGCTGTAGTCTTAATCATGTAGCTATTTTAGCACATAAATCCATATCTAATAACACATTTTTCTTCCCTGACAGACAAACTTTCCAGAAATGATGAACAGATATAAACAACTATTGACCTATATTCGGAGTGCAGTCACAAGAAATTATTCTGAAAAATCCATTAATTCTATTCTTGATTATATCTCCACTTCTAAACAGGTTAGATTCTGGTTTTTGCTCTTGGTACTTAACCAATGTGTTATTTATATTATTATACTGTAAACCCTTCCAACTTTTTATAATTATTTATACTAAAGGCTTTGTTCTTTTTTTTTAGGCCTGGAGATTTCTAGTCAAGCAGTTATACCAGGCATTAATGTGCTTTAGAAATAATATATACTATTTTCTTAATTATAGTACTAATCATACAATAATAAAAGGCAGTAACTAGCTAAATCTCTTCAAATAATATCTTGAGGTACATAATCTGCACACAACTTTTGCAGGTTTAAACTCCCACGTAGTTACTAACATAGTTCCTTCCAATAAACTCCATCACCACTTCCGTTAGATTTGTGTAGATTTGATTAAAGATCCTTGAGAGGAGACCCTATACTCATATTAGTACTTGGCATTACTTAATAGGTGTTTAGTAAATGCTTTTACAAAGAATGGGTGGATGATGGATGATGAAAGAAAGGGCTAATGATGAAGAAACTACAGTGGGCCTTGGGAAGGATAGAGCTTTTGTTATTCTAGATTTTGGTTATTAAGAAAAGCAATGATGATTTTATTGTATTGCTAAGATAATTTTTAATTGGATTGCTGTTCATATTCTTTTAAGCAACATAACTTAAACACCATGATATTTTACCACAAGAAGTATTCTCTATGTTATTTATTCTCCATGTCATTTAGGATTTCTTAAAACGTTTAATACTTTAAATATTCATAATAAAAAATGTTCATCTCAGAATCTCATTCTGTCTTTTCTGCTAGATGTCATTTCTTATTTCTTAAGGTAGTTTATTTTACTCTTTATATCTAAAATATATGTAAAGAAAATAGAGAAAAATAAACTTAAAACTGACCCTTGAACAACATGGGGGTTAGGGTGCCAAGCCCCTCCCCTTTGCCCCGCTGCGATGCAGTTAAAAATCTGTGGCATGACTATTGACTCCTCAAAAACTTAACTACTAATAGCCTGCTGTTGACCAGAAGCTTTACCTATAACATAAACAGTTGATCAACATATTTTGTATGTTATGTGTATACTGTATTCTTAGAGTAAACTAAAGAAAAGAAAATGTTATGGAGAAAATCATAAGGAAGACAAAATATATTTATAGTACTGTACTGTATTTATCAGAAAAAATCCACGTATAAGTAAACCCACGCAGTTCAGACATGTTATTCAAGGGTCAACTGTGTATGTTTTGTTAAAACATTAGTATTTAATGGCACTAATTATAGAGTTGTTACATATAGGGGGGGCTTTTCTTATGTGGGGAAATATATTGAGTTTTACAAACAAGTGTCATCAAAACATTTTTGGTACACTATTTATAAATGGTATATACCAGATGGTGGGGGGGGAATTAATTTCAAACTTTCAGATTGGGTGTTGCTTCGTCCTCTTATATGTACACTTTTTGTCTTTGAAAGTAAGAACAGATACTGGGTGGGAGGTACTCAACTTATTCAGTATGCCATCAGCAGTCATGAATAGATAGGCAGCCTTTTCTGAAAGTTAACTTTCCTGTTGTCATGGCCCTCTTTCCTCTTGATCCTGTTGAGTAGAGATCCTAGAGAATCAGGTATTCAAAGGCAGAGCCCGATGGGGGGAGGAGGGTAGGTAGGGGAGCTTATCATAATGCAAAATAGAATGATTTCCATGAAAAAATGTCACACTCAGATTGGTGAATCGATGGTGTTTAGACATAGCTAAAATTGTGCTAGACTTTACCCTCTACCTAAGTCCAGCAGTTTACCAGTAACTTAAGAGCTGTGTAGTTTGGTTACTTGATTAATTATATTTATGGAAGAATTTTTGAGGGAAGTTTATTCTTTGTTTCTTTAGCTGCTTGCCTAGTGTTTGTCACGTGGCAGGTACCAAATGAGAGTTGAGTGAATAGGATACACACTATTAATAACAGTACAGCTAGTTCAATGTGTATGCCATTCACTTCCATCAATATAAAATGAGTCATTAGATTAGAAAGGACAAATCATACTTTTAGAGCATTAGGTATTTTCTGGGTTTTACTTTTTAAAAACTCACATAAAAACAGAGCTAGGCACTTTTTGTAAATTTGGTCTCTTGTTTTGCTAAGGTTTTGTTAAATTACAGACTGACACATTCAGAAACAGATCGTGTATCTTATGTGTATTAAAGTTCAAAGATGCACTTTTAGTTTGTTCAAATTAACTTTATTAACAGGTACAAATTTGCTGTTTACAATTATAGAATTCTGATTTTTTATGTCAGATGGATTTACTGCAGGAATTCTATGAAACAACACTGGAAGCTTTGAAAGATGCTAAGAATGATAGACTGTGGTTTAAGACAAACACAAAGGTAACAATTACAATTACTTTTTTTTTGAAGAGTGGGAGGGTGTCCTTAATAAACTCTCCTAAAGATTCATGCCTTTTCCTGTTGAAATCTTTTAATTTTAATAAGTGTGTTCTTTTACAGCTTGGGAAATTATATTTAGAACGAGAAGAATATGGAAAGCTTCAAAAAATTTTACGTCAGTTACATCAATCCTGCCAGGTAGCATTCTCTTATTTTTTCTTAATATTTCTTCATAATAAAAACATAAGAAAAAATTATATTTGAAACTTACTTATGGATGTTTTGTTCAAGAATCATCCCCAAAATCAGATTTGGTAAATAAGATACCAATAAGATAACCAATATTCATTTTTTCTGAGTATTACATTTCTTCCTGTTTAAATCATTAGTTTTGTGGAGTGAGGCACAGGTATCCATAAACAAATAGGCTAGTCATTAATGCCTATTAAGAATAAGCCTTTCATATTTAGTTATAAACCCTGTGAGAATCAGAAAGAACATTAGAGACATGAAATAAAGATATTTCATATCTAGTTTATAATACATTATGTTAACAGTACTGTCCATTAGAACTTCATATGATGCTAGAAACTAGAAATATTCTGTATCTGCACTAATATCATAGCACCAGCTACATGTCATCAGGCAGTTGAAATGTGTCTGAGTTTTTAATTTTACTTAATTTAAATTTGAATGGCCACGTGATTTACACAGTGCACCTCTATAACTTTTTAACTGTGGTTATAATTTTGTGTTTGCTTTTTTGTCTTGATGAATAAGTTATTTCATATTAGTTTAAAATTTCTGTGGAAATACTATTTTAAATGTTTTTAACCTCTTCCTGTGCTGTGTGCTATTATCTTAATTATATATGTTATTTCTGTGAATGGGAGAAAAGTTGATCAGGAAAGTTTTAAATTAATCACCTGCATGTATTTTCATTTAACTTTTTTTTAAGGTGTTTTTGTTTTGTTTTGTTTTTTTAGGTTTTTTACAAAAGAAAATGTTTTTATTTCATAGTAGTTTTGCTTCGGGGCGCCTGGGTGGCTCAGATGGTTAAGCGTCTGCCTTTAGCTCAGGTCATGTCCCAGGGTGCTGAGATCGAGCCCCACATCGGGCTCCTGGCTCATTGGGGAGCTTGCTTCTCCCTCTGCCTCTGCCTCTCCCCTGCTCATGCTCTCTCTCTCTCCTTCTCTCTCTCTCTATCTCTGTGTCTCAAATGAATAAATAAAAAAATCTTTAAAAAGTAAAAAAATAATTACCTGCATGTATTTACATTTAACTTTTTTTTAGGGTTTTTTTTTTTTTTTAGGTTTTTTACAAAAGAAAATGTTTTTATTTCATAATAGTTTTGCTTCGGGGCACCTGGGTGGCTCAGTTGGTTAAGCTTCTGCCTTTGGCTCAGGTCATGATCCTGGGGTCCTGGGATCGAGCCCGGCATCAGACTCCTGCTCAGTGGGGAGTCTTATTTCTCCCTCTTCCTCTCCCCCCCCACTCATGTTCTCTCTCTGTCTCAAATAAATAAATAAAATCTTAAAAAAAAACATAATAGTTTTGCTTCATAAAGCACATTAGTTATGATTTGTTTCTTATCTAAACATTCTTAGAAGAGCTTAGTCTGATGTGTAAACAACTGTGAGCTCAGTTCCATGTGAAGTGGAAATGATAGAGAAGCCATTTCTGAATGGAAGAGGGTCTTTAAGCGTTTATATACGGAATACGAAAAAGCCCTCTGGTGAAGGTTTTGCTCAGTTTATTTTGGAACATAAGAAAATTCTATCTGATTGCAAATAACCTTATAGCAGAGACATATGATAATCTAGGTGTACAAATTGTGTCTTACATATCATATTTTACTGTGGTTGTGATTGATTAGTGAATGACTAAACAATTCTGTTGGAAGACCAAATAAGTAATAAATTTTGGCTTTGTGTAAGGACTTGATATTTATGATTATCTGACTGTTGCCCGTATGCTCTTTTTCACGACCTGTATTTTGTAGGCTGTTGGTTATTTTTCAAAGTTGAACTCAAACCTTACCACCTTTGTTATTCCTTTTACATCCATCAGCAAAGTTAGTCACTCTCTCTTCCATTCTTTGGGCACTTGGTTCATGCTTCAAATAGAATCATTATTTATGTTGTAATTTATCTATTGACAGATTAATCTTCTAGACTGTGAACTTTTGGGGGCCAGGAACATTAGCTTATTTAACTGTGTATTTCTCCAAGGTAGACCCAGTGCCTGGCACTAGGAAGGCACCTGGAAGTGCTTTTTGATCAAATCAGTGGATATAAAGTGGTTGTGAAGATTTGGGGAAGCCCATAAAGAATCTCCTAGATAGAAACAAACATTATAACATTTTATACATTATAAAATACTTCTAGTCACTTTTTCCTTATTGAATGACTAGAAAGTACAAAGGATGTGTGTATTCCTTTTTGGCTATTAAAGGTAGTGTTCTTAATGTTCTAGATCTTAATTAAAATTTGTAGTACATTTTCACACAGAATTAGTATTATAAACATAAGGATCTCAGGCTAACTCAAATAAAAATTAGTAGGTTGACTGTGAAATTCTATTTTAACTAAAGTTCTTTGCTTTCTTAGACTGATGATGGAGAAGATGACCTGAAAAAAGGTACACAGTTATTAGAAATATACGCTTTGGAAATTCAAATGTACACAGCACAGAAGAATAACAAAAAACTTAAAGCACTCTATGAACAGTCACTTCACATCAAGTCTGCCATCCCTCATCCACTGATCATGGGAGTCATCAGAGGCAAGTTTTGTTAGGAGAAGGGTGGGCAATGTCATGGGAAGATACCAGGGTGTCATTGTATATGATTGAATGACTCTGAAGGTTGTTTCTGTTTTAGTGAAAACAAATGGTAAAGTAGTAAAATCAGTGAAATGATCTAGTCTTAGAAAGAAATTAGAATTAGAAATTGAATTTTTTGTCTTGTAAAATTTTACATCAGTGAACTATACTTCAACAGAAAATTTACCATCAGAAGTTCTACTCTCAAGACTGGGGGAGTTGAGAGGGGGAAAAAGAACTTCTGTTCTTGAATTATGATGATATACATAAAATTCTTTCCTGCCTCAACTGAGAATAAAGATTTGCAAATGCTTGTTTGATGTTTATAATGAAGAACTTGCTTTTTAGAATTAAAGTGAGTACTGAGGCACCTGTGTGGCTTAGTTGGTTAAGCGTCTGACTCTTTGATTTCAGCTCAGGTCATGATCTCAGGGTTGTGAGATTAAGCCCTGCATCTGGATCCATGCTGAGCGTGGAGCCTGCTTGAGATTCTCTCTCTCCCTTTCCCTCTCCCCTCCCCCTTTCTCCTCTCCACCCCACCGCCCCCCAAAAAGAATTAAATCGAGTACCTTGGGGCTAGTACTATTCAGGCTGTAGAATTAAAAGACTGGAAAGCCACTATCATAGTTTTCATTTGATTTTTACAAAGTGCTCAATCTTACTACAGAACTGCAAATGCCCTTTTATCCTGTTTTATTCTTTATAGAATGTGGTGGTAAAATGCACTTGAGAGAAGGTGAATTTGAAAAGGCACACACTGATTTTTTTGAAGCCTTCAAGAATTATGATGAATCGGGAAGTCCAAGACGAACCACTTGCTTAAAATATTTGGTTTTAGCAAATATGCTAATGAAATCGGGAATAAATCCATTTGACTCACAGGAGGTATGTGTGTGTTCATTTCTGTCAGCTATCTTTTCTGGAAGTAAATGTTATTCTTTATTTGTACATATAGCATAATTTTTCTTTCTTTCTTTCTTTTTTTCTTACTGTGCTTAGGCCAAACCATACAAAAATGATCCAGAAATTCTAGCAATGACGAATTTAGTAAGGTAAGATTTTATATTTCGGTTAAGGTAAATTTCCTTAAAGCAGTGAATTAGAGGGGAAAGAGGGAGAGAAATTTTGAGAATTCAGTTAATATTCCAAATTTACTCTCTTACATTTCATTTTGAAATATTCCAAAGTTTGTGAAATTTTTATCTTTTGAAGTCATTTATTCTGTTTCTGTTAATCACAAGATTTTATATAGTATTGTTTTATATAGTATAGTATTGGCTGGTTTTTTTTCTTACTATCTACATGTTTGTGTCTGTGCTATTTTTCAGTAGAAAACTGATTGTAGATATTTTAAAACAATTTCACAGTGTTTGCTGTTTCTACCTGCCTTAATCCAAAAAGAAATTATGAATTGGTCCACATAAATCAAAAATTTTCAACAAGACAATGTCTTCACATATTTTCTCAATTGACAAGATTTAAAAAATCATTTAAAAAAGGTTTACCTCAGATAAATTTTCTGGGGTGAGGAGCAGAGGGGTCATACTGGTAAGAAACCCAAGGATATATTGATGACTTCCACAGTATGATTGTTAGCAACTGAAAAATCTGCTATGATCAATTAATATTAAATAAAATGTAGAAGATAAAACAAAGCGAAAAGCCTAGTAAAGGAGGCCTACTTTTGCAAAAGAAATCAGTGAGCAAGAAAAATTTTTCTCTGGGCTGGGAATTATTGGAGCCTAGGTTTCTAAAAGTCTTTTGTTTTAGATTGTGCAGCTGAGTTTACCAAGGCAGGAAGAATATTAGGGACATAGAGTAGGGTGGGGTTTTTTGCATATGTATGTAGATAACGGAAGTGGTAAGACATTCTTTTAATAGTCTTTTATATACTTGGAAAAAATAGCTTATTACATGATATTGTTTGGGTTCCTATGAAAAATGTCCTCATTTACTTTGTTTTTATCTGGCTGTAGGTTTTACAAATTACTAGGTTTGTTTAAGGAAACTTCAATTTTAGCTGTAAAAAATAAGAATGATTTTATTTTAAGGGGACTAGGACTAGTTAGGAGATAAGAACTCTAAATTGCAACATGAAAAAATCAATTTCTTTCGTGCACTTGGGTGGCTCAGTTGGTTAAAGGTCCAGTTCCTGATTTTTGGCTCAGGTCTTGATCTCAGGGTCAAGTTCAGGCCTTGTGTTGGGCTCCATGCTAGGCATGGAACCTACTTTTAAAACAATATCATTTTCTTTTATTTATTTCTTTATTCTAGTATGTATTTGTTGAATTAAGTTGATTTTAGTTATGAAAGGAGATTTCTCCATCTTTATTTCAAATGGTTTATTACTCAGCATTTGGCCACATTAACTGAAAGATGATTTAGCTAGAGATTCACTTCATAATACTTTAGAAAAATGTTTATAAAGTTAAATTGTTAAGCAACAGTTTAAACTTTTAAAACTCTTAAAAATTGAGGGAGAGTTTGCCCTAGACATTAATATTTCATCTAAATTAAATTGGTTAAATACATTAAAATGGATTAAAGGGCTGATTTATCAGACCTGTAAAAAGGTAATAGCTATATTTATATATTTACTATTTCATACAATTTAGTCCAGTGAAACCTCTATATTGGAACTCAGTTTTATCGCTTCTCAGCCTTTTGGCTAAGATCAAGTGTATATTGGAACTCAGTTTATTTTAATGATAAATTTTGATCCAGGCAAGTGGCCTGTGCTGTCCCACATTTTGTATAAGATGTTTTTTAAGTCACTTAAATAGTGGAAGAATGTCTCTTGGTTAAAATATACACATGTGCATGTGTTTCACTACTTGAATATATCCTCCTGTAGTATATTTTGCAGTGATGTATTTGGGGTAGGTGAGAAAGTAATGCTTCCTAATTTTATCTTCCTAGTCAGTTGCCAGCAGACTAGAGGAAAATAATTCCTGTTGAAGCACTTGAATCACCTGCCCCTAACATGAAGTTACATTGCGACCCAACAGATGGAAGCACAGCAGAGGGCGTGCAGAATGGCTGATGATATGTCTTACATATAAAGCAGACAGTGGTGCCATATCCAGAAGGTTGGCTTCTTCCTTCTCAGCACCTTTAGCAATCCCCATAGTGCCCTACAGAGTTATTTTAAGAGTAGATACTAGACACCTCAGAGAATTATGAACATAAATCAGCCTTTGGCCTTCTGCAGCAGGGTCCATCACTCTCTCCTTTGTGTGTGTGTCCCATTTGGCACTAATTACGTGCCACTGATATTTTTGCTATATAACTCAGTGGAATTTTAAGGCTAGAGAAAATTTAGAATCAAATGTTCCTTTGCAGAGTTTTAGCAGTTGCTGGTAGCTTTCTAGAAGATAAAAATTAGGAAGCTGCATTTCTGAATAATCATCAGAGAGAATTTAGTGTCTTATTTCAAAGATAAGGCCATACTCCTCCATATAGTAGTATGCATGAAACCTCATTTCTTAGGGATTAAATGATAAATGCCCAATTTAATTTGAAAGTAGCAAGCAATAAACAGTTTTTATATTTGTCAGTTTTTAACAGTGTTAAGATTTTGAGAAGATTTTAATGAACTATATATATATAAATAAAGTATATGACCCCAATGGAAGATTTATTTAATCTTTGTAAAACCACAAGCATTAAAAAAGAAATTAATTTTATTTGCAGAAGGATGTGTGTGTTTAACTCTGATTTCTACAACAGAAACTATAATGTAACTTAGATTATTGCATATAAAAATTGAGAAACAGGCATTTTGGATTATCTGAGTTAATACATGACTTCTTCATGTTTGACAAGATTTATACTTTTTCTTTTAGTGCCTATCAGAATAATGACATCACTGAATTTGAAAAGATTCTGAAAACAAATCACAGCAACATCATGGATGACCCTTTCATTAGGGAACACATTGAAGGTATACTCTTTCTGCTGACTGAATTCAGTTACCTTCTGTGCTACCTCAAGCAGTGCTTCTGAATGGAGCTGTGTGGAATTAAATCAGTTTTCCTCTGTGTATTGCCAAGTATAGAAATGTTTCTAAATGCTTTCATGGAGTAGGTTATTATTTGAGACTATAAAGCTGTTTTAAAGAAATCATTTACCAGTTTCCTGCTATTTATTATCATGAATTCTTATATGATGTCCATTTAATTTAAGGTGGCTGTCTATCTCTTTTACCTTTTTATTCTAATTTTGATACTGTTGTGTGTTTATTATTGATACTTTGGTTCAAAGTTAATTTTTAGGATTTTGGACAAGTAACAAAAACTTTAAAAATAGTCTGCTCTAGATGATGCAGAGATGCATTACTTTGAAGGGTGGCTAATGTTGTACCAGTAAGTGTATGAGATTTTTAATAAGTTCTGTTGGATTAACAAAGACAAAAATCATTCCTTGTTCTGGGGCCTCTTTTGTACCTCCAGTGTTCCCACCTGTTTATGGAACTATTTGAGGGTTTTTAAATGACCATTTGGAACAACTCATTCAAATACTTAAATTCCAGATGCATCAGGAATATCTGAAGAATACTTTGGAAGTAATGTTCTTCTTTCCCCGCCTTCCTTTCTCTTTCATTCAGCAGACATTTTAAAAGTTCTTGTATGAAGCTAGAATGATGGATATAGAAAAATTTAGAAGCCTTATGCATGAACTCCAGTCTAGTTTTTTTTTGTTGTTTTTTATAAGACGCTTGTCTGTGAAGAAATTGGAGAAAATTGCAAGATCAATGTATAAAATATAATACTCTAGATTTTGAGAGAGCATAAAATAAGGGACTTGACTGGCATGAATCAGAGCTTCTTGAAAGATGTTAGCTATAGAGGAGATGGTGAGCAGTGTGGAGTATTATTGAGAAGGCAAGAGGATATTTTAGGTAGCATCACAACATAAGCAAAATCAGGGAGGTGGGAACAAGAAAAAATTATGATCAGCAGCCTCTAATCTTACTGTGCGTCTGTTGGACCCAAACATTTTTAGATCCAGATACCTCATGTCTGGGGCACCTGGCTAGCTCAGTCAGTAGAGCATGTTACTCTTGATCTTGGGGTGATGAGTTCGAGCCCCATGTTGGGCATAGAGCTTACTTAAAAACAAACCAAAAAAACCAAATACGTTATGTCCTTGCCAGGCAGAAAGATTGTGAGAAAATAATTGATATAGTTAATGTGATTTAGAAGTGCATAACGTTTCATGCAGATGTACAAACTGTTAAATTTATTTTCATTTTTATCTTTTCTTTCAGAGCTTTTGCGAAACATCAGAACACAAGTGCTCATAAAATTAATTAAGCCTTACACAAGAATACATATTCCTTTTATTTCTAAGGTACTTATATTCATAGATCTTAGTATTTATAATTTGTAGTTATAAATGCAGTGTATTTAAAAATTATTTTGGTAACATTTTTATAATACCTTTTCAAAATACAGCATAAGTTAGGGCTTTCCTTTTAATGCAAATTATTCTGTTTTCTTCACATAAATTAACAGTAAAGAGAAATAAGGATTCGTTACATTTCTTTTTAAAGATTCCTTCAGCCTCAAAGAACATTATAGAGGACAGAGTAGCGGCTAAAATATATAATTGATGTAGTTTTTAACCCAACCACAATAAAATTGTGGTAGGAATATACTTTAAAGGGGCACCTGGATGGCTCAGTCGTTAAGTGTGTCTGCCTTCAGCTCAGGTCATGATCCTAGGATCCTGGGATCGAGCCACGCGTCGGGGGCTCCCTGCTCAGCGGGAAGCCTGCTTCTCCCTCTCCCACTCACCCTGCTTGTGTTCCCGCTCTCACTATCTCTCTCTCTCTCTCTCTGTCAAATAAATAAATAAAATCTTAAAAAGAAAAAAAGAATATACTTTAAAAATTACGAAGTTAAATTTGGTCAGACCTATGTTCTCAGAAATATTTTGAAGTGATAATGAAGTTTGTATTAAATTTTCTTTTCACTAAATTTAAGTGGTGGGAGTGAATTTAAAATCAGAATAATTACTCATTATCATAAAGTCTTTAAAGAAGTTAATTACTAGAATTATAATGAGTCTTTTGTCTTAGGAGTTAAACATAGATGTAGCTGATGTGGAGAGCTTGCTGGTGCAGTGCATATTGGATAAGTAAGTACTTGACCGTTCATCACAAAATGTTTAGGACCATAACGTTTGAATAATGGGAACAAAGGTAGCAGTGGAATTCTTGATTTTTCACAAAAAGCATCCTCTGGCTATAATTTTCTATTAAAAGAGATACATATATATGCATGGTGGCTTTTTGTGAATGAGTGAACATATTAAGCCCTTGATTTCTGAAAAAGTTGTAAATGGTTTTCAGAAAGATTTCTCATTCTGTATGTGACCCATATCCAGCTAGAGAATTGTTTAATGAATAGTATTTTTTTGTTTTTAAAGTATAAGGCATGATATATAATAGTTTTGAAATTACATTTTTCTTAAAAGCAGTATGGTATTTAAAGCTTCACAAGCTTATTTGCTCTTGATTAATCAGGTAAGTCTGTGCCTGTTGATTCTTTTAGTGAAACTGATAAAAGGTAGCTGAAATCCAGTTTCTGTGTAGAGTTTTAATAAGGCAATGAATGAAATAAGTAATCCTGAATTTGGTCGCTTAGTGGAGGCAGCAGTTTCTTCTTTTGCATTTATTGATACTGTAAATATTTTTTGAAACATTAGTCTAAAAGTTACACTCAGTGAAAATGGTTTGTAGATGTGTCTTTTATTTATTTATTTCTAGCACTATTCATGGCCGAATTGATCAAGTCAACCAACTCCTTGAATTGGATCATCAGAAGAGGGGTGGTGCCCGATATACTGCACTAGATAAATGGACCAACCAATTAAATTCTCTCAACCAGGCTGTAGTCAGCAAACTGGCTTAACGGAGAACAAGCTTTCACAGACGTACTTAATGCAACAGTGCAGAGATGTAATCCTTAAAAGAACTGGGAATGGCAAAACTACTGTCGGTTGATGTGTCCTGAAAATTATTGGAGTTATGGCAGAAGTGCTTTTTTTGATCAACTGGTTTGTGTTTTGCTGCTGCATTTATCCCAAGAAAAACAGCTTTAATCTCCAGAAGAAAACCAAAATGCCATGGGATTTATGCTGTATTGACATCTTGCCCTAAACATACAACATCATAGTAATTTGTCATGGGCAACATGACCAGAGAGAAGATTTTTGTCATGATTTTAAATACACTGACATGTTACTGTTGGTTAAATTTAAACATGTTTTACCTGCAGAAATTCTCTCACAAATAACCTGCAATAACTTGAAATGCATACCCTTTTGAACACTTCCTTTTCTCATGTATAAATTGAAATGTTTGCTGCATTTTGCAAAATGTCAATTCTCCAAAAATGTGTCCGTATATTTCTGTACCTGCAGTGTAGTAAAGGTTTAGATGAAACCCCATAATTATAGTGGCATACTGTCACTTAGGTTTCAAGCAGCAAAATAAACAGTGCAGCTCAGAAATTGTAGTTTGGTTCTTGATGTGTTTTTATTACATTTGGGGTTTTCGTTTTGTTTTTTAGTACCTTAGAAATTTCAAATTATTTTATCTTCGGTTAATGATTTTAAAAAGCATGGGAGCAAATAAGTTGGTTATTTGCTTTCAAGTTTTTTAAAGTAGTCTTTATTGATAAAGTAAGGAGAATTAGTTTCTAACAAAACACTTGCATAGTACGTACTTTAACGTGATGCTTTAAAGGAATAAAATTTTTTTTTCTAAGAATGATAATTCCTTTTTAAAAATACTAACTCTCAGAATGTTCACTTTAAACAAATATGCCAGAACATAGACAGCTAAATGAATGTTACCCTGTATAGTGATCATGCTGGAAAATTATTTCCTAATTCCAGCAATCTACCATTGCTCAAAACCTCTTGGGTTTTGCTCTTTTAGAATTGCATCCAAAGCTAATTTAAGTCATACACACTATTAACTTTATGACACACATTGTTTAAGAAAGTATTATCAAGCTTGATTTTTTTTTATGGTTACCATCACTTGGCACCAAATGATATCAAACTTGATTTTTTTTTTTTTATGGTTACCATCACTTGGCACCAAATGACTTTGGACAGTTTCCAAAAATTAATCTATCTTTGAGGTAATAGTAGAAAATATGCAGCTGGCTTTGAAGGCGATCCTAAAAGAGTTTGAAAGGTATTTTGAGCAGTGGTAGCATAGTTAGGATAATGAACTGTGGCCTTCCAAGGTGACCACCTTAAAGGAGACACAGCTCATTTGAATGTATTGAGTTTTGGATGTATTTGTTTCATTTAAAAAAAAAAAAATCACATTATTTTATAGTGTCAAAAGGAAGAACTAAGATTAAGATAATTTCTTTGGTTTTTCTATTGCTTGTTATTATGTAAAAAGAAGTGAGTGGCAGTTCAGAAGGAAGACTGTTGTAACTGAAGAATGACAACCAAGAATTTTTGATCATTAAATCAGATTTTATAAACAGTGGAAGGAGCATGGACTTAAAACAAGGCATGCTTATTCGGTTTTGTCAAAATTTTACAAAAATATGTGATATATATTTATACTAAAACTATATAATCCTTAGATTTAGGAAAGCAATCAGTTAATGTCTTTAGCAGATTAAAGCAGTATTAAATACAGGTGCAACTTGGAAATTGTAGAAAACTGAAAGAAAACGGAAGACAAAATGTCTCTGGTAGGGAATAAAAAAGTTTAAGATATTATATAATTATGTGTATTTTCTTCTCTTTTACATAAATCATTTGTGAAAAATGTGCTACATTTTTTTTACAGGAGTGATAATAATTAGGACTTATTTTTCAGTATAAATTGGAGACCCTTTGTTACCCAAATAAAAATGACAAGTTTCTGTGCCTGTATTCAAATATGTATGCATGTGATAACTGTGGGAAAAGGCCCTGCTTAACTCTGAGTTGATGGAATTAGAATTTAAAGGATTTGGATGATGTGATTTAACCTTTACATTCCAACCTTCACAATGTCCAGTTCACCTGTGATATCTTTGCCCCATGGAAGTAGTACATCTTGCAGTTTCTAGAGGGAAAGCGTGCACTTACTATTCTTTAGGAAACTGGGCTAAGCATATAACAATATCCAAAGTTATACCATAATCTTTAATTTAATGTAATTGTATGTATCATATAGGCTTTGTTTAATATTCCCTAAATATAAGTTCTTTTTTTAAAGTTATTTGCCACATTTGTTTTAGGACACAGGTTTTTGATACATCTTAACAGTCTGGTTAACTTAAAGCTATTTTTATTTTTTCCCATTAAACATGTTCTGTGTTCCTGTGCATCTTACAGAGTTGAAATCCTTTTTTGAGATTGCTTATCAAAATATAACTAAATTTAAGGGAAGTAAAAAGATAATTGGCAAATTCTTAGCATTTTGAATTACTGATTAAATCTTTCCTTCTGTGAAAACTATAGTACCAAATAGTGTACATCATATTGTGATGTGTTTTATCTCTTTTTTCTTTTACCCCAAACCTGGAAAAACTCACTCCACAGCAAATTCAGCTGCTATTTGAGGGTAATAGATAAATGTCTGCTATAAGAGTTGGATTTCCACTACTCATTCTAGCTCTTAACGTTATTTTTATTTATTTATTTATTTATTTATTTTTAAGTAATCTCTAGGCCCATTGTGGGGCTAGAAATCATGACCTTTGAGATCAAGATTTGCATGCTCTACCAACTGAACCAGCCAGGCACCCCTAACATAACTTTTTTTTTTTTTTTTTGAGATGAGTATGTATGTGCTAAGAATTGTTTTCATTACATGAGTCCCTTTAAAGATTGATAATGTGTCCTTCAAGACTATGGAGGATCTGATTTCCCATTGGGGAATAGTTTTAGTGAAGCTTGTTTTAAATGGGCTACACTGTGGGGGGCATAGTACTTTTTTATTACCTTATAAGATAATGGTTTGTCACAGACAAAAAACAACTTTTCTTGATATTTAAAATATCTAATTTTTTTAAATTTTCTTTTTTAATCAGTAGTCTTTATAATTCTTCAGTAAATACAGGTAAGTAAATTTTTGGGGTGGGGATGGGGGTGAGGGTATCTAATCAGTACATGAAGTTTAGTCATAGGATAAAAATACATTTGCCTAGAGGAGTCCGTCTTACCTTTTTTAAGGGACTCAGAGATAACCACTTTTATTTACTTACCAAGATACCTTTTTAAAAATAACTTGTTTTTAAAATATTTTAATTATTTATATTTAATTAAATCTGAAAAGTTTTCATTTGATTCAGGTCTTTAAATTGAAACTTGTGCTTAAAAAACTAGTAAAGCTAGGAGTTTCATTCTTTATATGGGATTTACGAAATACCCTTTTGAAAAACTGAGATACTTTAGCAAAATACAGAAGGAATTGACTTTTAGCTATTTGGTTTCAAAGAGTTAGTGAATATTATCCAAGTACTTAGAATAAGACACTGGGTGTCAGGTCTCAGAACTTGAAGCTCAAGGACTTTGGTCTTCATTTGTGTGACCAAAACCAAACCTTTATTTTTTTGGAGGTTTTACTTGTGTTTGCATTAGGTTCCTCTGCACACATATAACAAGAGCATCTTATATTTTGATAGAATTACAAGTAGGAATCCTAAGAACTTCCTTAATGTAGACATCAGAGATTCTTAACTTTTTGAATGCAAGTATATCAGGTTCTATTAATTCAAGATTATTAGATTTTACTGTATCTTCTAACTAGCATGTGCCCTTAATAGAATGGATTAACCAATGATTTAAAAATTGTTTACTTCTCTTTTAATCATTCAATGAGATTTGAAAAGGTTTCACTTTGGGAATTTCAAGGTAAGTTAGAACAGTAATGTCATTTGGAGAATTTAAGGTTTCTGAAGCTAAGCACCACAAAACTGTCAGTGGTTCTAAATCATTGATTCTGAGTATTTCTCAAAAAGCTAAAATTCAGTATCAATCTGCTTTTGAATCTTGAGAAGATTAATTTAGGTAATGTCTCAAAAGAAACAAATGTGTGGTCCTCTAAAGTTTTGCTTCTTTTAGGGTCATGTTCTTTTAAACCTGGAATAATTAAAAATGCTGTCAAATCGTGTGGCATCAAAGGTAGATGCCAGCTGTACAATAAAACCCTGTGATAGGCAAGAAAAGAATAATTTCTTAGATACTTTCTACTGGAGACAACTTTATTTCCTCTTGGTCAGGTTTTTTTTTTAATTTTTTATTTAAATTCAATTAACATATAATGTATTATTAGTTTCAGAGGTAGGGGTCTGATTCATCAGTTTTTTTTTAAGATTTTATTTATTTGAGAGAGCGAGAAACAGAGCACATGAGAGGGGGAAGGGTCAGAGGGAGAAGCAGACTCCCCGCTGAGCAGGGAGCCCGATGCAGGACTCAATCCCGGGACTCCAGGATCATGACCTGAGCCGAAGGCAGTCGCTCAACCAACAGCCACCCAGGCGCCCCCTCTTGGTCAGGTTTTTAAATTTAAACCTTGGTCATGATATCCACATTAATGTCTGGCCAGTATGTGTGTGTGTGTGTGTACGCTTACACTTGTGAGTGTATATGTAAGTGGGAATACAAAATCTCCCAATCCATCACGATGATTTTTTTTCCAGTTTCCATTACTTTATCATTTCTGACCCAAACATACACCATGAAAAGAATTGCCACTGTACCAATAACTTCTTTGTCATGAATGTTTCTCATGGAAGTCAGTGTCCAAGGTTACAAAATAATCTAGAAGAATTAGGTAGTTGGGTTTTTTTTTTTTTTAATTTCTGAAAAAGGGCATTTTAAAATCAATTGATAAAGGTTTTATTGGACATTACCTTAACATGAATTTAGACATAAAAGTAATCTGGAAGTTTTAATCATCCCATTAAAGTTGTCAAAAGTTCTTACATGCTTACATGTTATGGAAAATGCAAAATCGTTTGGTTTTGCCACATTACATAGTTGGTTGCATTACAAGTCTTCTCTGTTCTTTTTTTTTAAGATTTTATTTGAGAGAAAGCGAGCATGAGCAGGGGTTGGGGTCGGGGGTGGAGAGGGAGAAACAGGCTTCCCGCTGAGCAGAGAGCCTAATGTGGGGCTCCATCCCAGGACCCTGGGATCATAACCTGAGCCAAAGGCAGACACTTAACTGAGCCATCCAGGTGCCCGTGTTTTAACTAGTTCTTAACTAGCATTATAAATGACAAATTCCTTGAGCTCATACTAACTAGGTGGTAGAAAACAAGTTACTAGAACTGTGCCAGAGGATGTCTAGCTGTAATTAGAAGTCCCACAAGTTAATACTGAGAATCGACTATTATGTGCAGGATGGGTCACAAGATGCTTTAAGACTAAGTACTCAAGGATTTTTGACTGGAAATACACATTCTTTATTGGTAATAAAAGTTACATATTCTACCTCTTAAATATTTACTGTGTAAATACTAGTCCAGCACAAGACACAGTGGCTTCAAACAATATATATATTTGAGTAAATAATGTATACTTCTCTGAAATCTCTTTTAAGTGTTTTAAGAATATTTCTCCGAAAATAGTACTGAAAATCTTGCTCACTTTGTCTGAAATTCAGGGTTTAAATATTTTCCACTTTTAAGATTACCTTCTTGTTCTTTGAAGCAGTCATGGAGGAGCTGACCTCTCCTGAACCCTGTTTAATGATCTATCCTGGAACAATTCATGTTGCAAACAAATGTCTCAGGAATTACTCCTTCAGTATAAAATTAAACATTTCGAAGCAGGAAATTAAGCCAGGAAGGAAGTGGAGGAAAAATGTACTCTCCCAAATCCTTGTTGTGGTGCTTTAAAATGAACCCTTTAGGGCTGCAACATCTAAGAATACACTTGTGAGGGGCGCTTGGGTGGCTCAGTTGTTAAGCCTCTGACTTCAGCTCAGATCGTGATCCCAGGGTCCTGGGATGGAGCCCCGCATGGGGCTCCCTGCTCCGCGGGAAGCCTGCTTCTCCCTCTCCCACTCCCCCTGCCTGTGTTCCCTCTCTCGCTGAGTCTCTGTCAAATAAATAAAATCTTCAAAAAAAAAAAAAAACTTGTGAATTTATTATGTATCAAAAAAATAATGGTCTCAGCGTGTAATCTTCAACCTGGGGAAATGGGCCAACCCTAATCTCAAAATATGATAAGGAAATCAGACAGCTTTTGAAAGTCAAAAGAACTTCCAGGCTAAGACTTGTGGCCAAGGTTCCAATGTAAATTTATAAAACCAATGTCCTTTGGCCTTCTAAGTTGTGGGAGTCGAGGAAAGGAGTTAGGCCCATGAAGTACTTCTCTTTGGGCTACATTTCCAACAGCAGTGGTAGTTGGTATGTTGATAGAATTAGCCCAGGAAGGAACTACCTAAGCAATATATACAGCAAACATCCTGAGTTGTATTTTTGTTTACTTAATAGTTTTATGGTCCAGGGTGCCTGGGTGGCTCAGTTGGTTAAGAGTCTGACTCTTGATCTCAGCTCAGGTCTTGACCTCAGGGTCATGAGTTCAAACCCCCACCCAGAGTGGACCCTACTTTAAAAAAAAAAAAAAAAAGGTTTTATGGTCCCAGCTCAATTTTTAGAGTAATGAATAGAGGCTTATAGTTTTCTTTCTAGAAACCTATTTTTTTTGAAGATTTTATTTATTTGAGAGAGAGAGAGCATGAGCAGGGGGAGGGGCAGAGGGAGAGCAGACTCCCTGCTGAACAGGGAGCCTGATGCCAGGCTTGATCCTGAGCTGAAGGTAGACACTTAACTGACTGAGCCACCCAGGCGTGCCTGTAGAAACCTCTTTTAAGTTTTTTTGTATAATTAATCCACTGTAGGTTACTGGCCTTCAACCAAAGAAGGGTTACCTATCTTGGACCTGTCAAAAGTGACTTCTGAACAAACATAGAAATACAGACAGATGTACTTTATTGGATAGGGTAGGATTGATATTTAAAACCTGGTCTTTCCCCCTTATTATTGTTGTCTTCACCAAGAGGCAGTTAGGAAAGAAATCTGAAAGTGCTAGAATACTAAAAGACTTTCCCTAACCCCTTTATCTTTATTTAACAGGTATTTATTGTATGCCTGCCAAGTCCTAGGGACTATGTGCTATGTCCTAAAATTGAAGAATACCATAAGGCACAAATTATCCCTGTGCTAAAAGAGCTTAGTGCTATGGGAAGAGGTAGATAAGATAATTTTTGATAGAGAAAAATTCTGTCAAACAATAAATGAAGGTGGAAGAGGCACCTCTGAGTATGTGACAGTTGACTTCACACATGAATGAGGAAAAGGAGCTAAAGAAAGAGTAGTCCAGTCAGACATTAAGTCCATCTGAGGTAGAATGGGTATATCAAATTCAGGCAAGGTAGAGTATGCTGTTCAGATGGGAAAGGTGGTCAGGGACTAGATTATGGGTAGCCTTATGTTTTTCAATAATGGGTTGAGATTTTTTTTTTTTTAAGATTTTTTTATTTATTTGATTTTTTTTTTTAAGATTTTATTTATTTGAGAGAGAGAGAGAAACAGCATGAGAGGGGAGAGGGTCAGAGGGAGAAGCAGGCTCCCCGCCGAGCCGGAAGCCTGATGTGGGACTCAATCCTAGGACTCCGGGATCATGACCTGAGCCGAAGGCAGTCACTTAACCAACTGAGCCACCCAGGCGCCCTAGGTTGAGATTTCTAAAGACAATTGGAAACCATTGGAAATTTAAATTCTGATAAAGTATTTTAAAAGATGATTCTGGCTATTGTGTGGAGAAATTATTAATATGAGATAATAGTGTGACCAGGCAGAAGTAAGAACCCATTGCAGAAGTCTATGATAGGTACTAGAGGCTTTTAGATTAGGACTTGGAAAGAAGTACACAGAATCAGGATAGGCCAACAAGACTTGCTTTTGAATTGGAATTGAGGTTTGTAAAGGAAAGAGAACAAGGTTCCTAGTTTCTTACTGAGCAACTGGTAGACAGGTGTATTATTAAATAAAATGGGAAAACTAGGAAAGCCTAATTTTGAATTAGCAAAAGAGGCAGAGTGAGCCAAAGACACTAGAGTGGACTAGAAACTTGGAAATAATTAGTATCACAGAAGCTAGGTTATTTTAAAACTGATCAACTGTGAATGTTGCTGAGAGGTTAAATATAAGGGGTGAGAAGGCCCTAGGATTTAGCAAGATGGTCTTTGGAGAGGCTAATGTGTGATGGCCATGTTCCAGCTCTTCTGGAGGAACTGTGAGGAACTTCTTTAAACAATCACTGTCCTTTATTTTTTATAAATTGAAGGTTTAGAAAAAGTCTATTTTTTACATCTTCTGAATGTTAAGCAGGAGAACTTAGGAAATTTTGAAAAGAACAAGCAGACTTCTTACAAAATGTCTCTTCCTTATAAGATATTTAAAACCCATTTTCCCCTTTCCATCACTATATAAGCATTTAATTTAAATTTTCTCTTTGATACCTATTAACTATGAAATTGTCTCAAATTATGTCCCTACAAAAGCTGTCAAACCTTTCTAGTGTTTATGAAGAATGTATTGGTAATATATGTAAAAAAAAAAAAAAAGCCCTTTCAGCGTATCAATTTTCATTATATCTTGGGATAGGAGTATAGCTGGATGTTAATGTCACCAAAATCATGAATTCTTGAAATGTTTGGATTTGTCTCCAAAGAACTTGTTCAAATATAAACAACACTGTGACAAGGGTTGGTATTTGAGTAATCTCAAACCATTGTCAATGGAACAATATACCTTATCCAGAAATTATTTTATCTGAAAGTTCACATTTGCTTATATACTTGAATGCTCATAAAGCAAGTAGAATAATTAAATTTACAGATTATCATATCTCAGAATTATGGTAGTCATTTTCCACAATTAAAAACCTGGTTGGCTTAGTTGGTAGAGCATGCAACTCTTGATCTCAGGGTCATGAGTTCAAGCCCCACACTGGGCATGGAGCCAATTTAAAAAAAAAAAAAAAACTTTTAATAAATAAAAACCAGGAAACAATTGGCACGTAGGATTCTACTTCTGAGTATAAATACCTGAACTCTAGGACAGAGGTTGCCATCTTAAAGATGTCTTTTGCAGCTTCTTAGCAGAGAGGAGTATGATCAAGTTGAAAGATCTGAGGAACAGGGGATCTGCATTCTTCAGTTGGCCTTGAATTGAGACCTTCTCACTTAACCTTTCTGAACTCCCAGTTTACTTAGTTCAACGAGTCTTTTTAACCTCGGGTTTTCAGAATTGAGAAAATCATAATTCTTGGTATATGGTACACTATCATGTCTTTTCGGTCTATTTTCCATGTATTTAGATATGCATGTATCTTAAAAATAATTTGCATGTCTATTTTTAATATCCATAAATGATATAAATTTCATTCTCTTTTATCTATGTTTTCAAATCTAGTTCATTGCTACTGTTTTGTCTCTTCTATCTCAAATGTCACAATTTACCTACTCATTTCTCCAGTGATAGACATCTGTATTCCTTCCAAATCCTTACTACATAGATAATTCTATGATGGATATTTTATACCTATCCCATTATGGACTTGTGCAAAAATTACTCTGGGGTGTATTTCTGGAAATACTGGGTCTTCGGGCTTAATACTTAATTTTGCCAGGTACTGCTGGATTATTCATCAAAATGGCTGCACCACTTATGTTCTAACCAGTAGTACGTGAGAGTTCTGGTTTTCTTCTCTCCTTGACAGCCCTTGATAATATCTGACTTTCTAGAATGACATTTTAAAAATCTCTTGATTTTAACTTACATTTTTTAAATTATGAATAAGCTTGAACATCTCTTCATACACTTATTAGCCATTCAGGTTTTCCTTTCTAAGGACTATTTACTCTTCACAATCTGTTATTGGCTTCCTATTTTTTTAATGATTTTGGACATCACTGTATATTCTAGATATTAACTCTTTATTTGTTTTATTTTAGACTTGCAAATATATTCTGAAGCTCTGTCTCTGGTTTCCTTCACTGAATAGAAATCTTTCATTCTGATGTTACATCTATTCATTCCCCCCCCCCATCAACCATAATTTTTTGGATCTTAAGTCCTTTCTTACACTAGTATCACAAAAATTCTTTTATAGTTTTATAGTTTCCTCCTTTATATTTAGTCCTCTTTATGGAGCTTATTTTCGGGCATAATTTGAGATAGGAATCAAGCTTTATCTTTTCTATGTAATGAGCTGATTTTCTCAGTACCATCTACTAAATCATTATTCAGTATTAATTTGTGATGCCACCTTTTTCAGCTACCAAATTTTTACATACACGAGGGTATATTTCTGGATTCTCCAATCTGCCAACTGTTCTATTTGTTTCTTCAACAGCGTCACCTTGTGTTTTTATCACTGAATTGAGTAATGTCTTAATTACAGGAGAATCCCCAACCAATTTGCTGCTCACTTTGAAATTAGTCTTTGTAGACCTTCGTTTTTCTATATCAATTTTGGAATACCTTTGCTGAGTCCCTTAAAGCCCTGTAGAGTTTTAATTGGAATTGCCTGGATTTGGAGATTAATATAAGTCTCCTTTTGTGTCATTTAAGAATGTCTTCAGTTTCCCTATAAAGATCTTGAGCATTCTTTGCTATATCAACTTCCAAATCTTTATAGTTTAATGCTGTTTTATTTACTAAAATATTTTCTAGTTGGTTATTGTTGGGGTAGGAGAATGATATTAATATTTGCATACTGATTTTTTTTAATCTGCCAGCCTTATTCTATCGATGGTTGGTCCGCTGATTCACCTGTGTTTTTTAATGTAGATAATTATATTATCAAGAAAATAATTATATTTTTGTGCATTTCCTTCTATCCCTATACCTCTTATTTCTGTCTTATCTTACTGCATTGCTCAGGCTCTCCAAAAATATATGGAACAGAAGGGATGACAGCTAACCTTCTCATCTCAAAGAAAAAGCATCTTGAGTTTCTCCATTAGGTATGAGGTTTAGGTTCAGTTTTGGGGAGTCAGCTTTCATTAACTAAAGTTTCCTTCTATTTCTAGTCTCCTAAGAGGCATGTGTATTTTTTTTTAAATCATAAATAGGTTTTGAGCCTTATTAAATGTTTCTGTACCTAGTAAGATGTACCTAAATCCAGAATTTTTCTCTTTTAGTCCATTCACAGAGTGAATTACACTCATAGGTTTTCTAACATTAACTCATCCCTACATTCTAGGATAGATGCCAACTGTAAATTGTATATTCTTTTTCAGTACAGTGTTGGATTTTCTAGCCAACATTTTTTTTAAGATTTTATTTATTTATTTGACAGAGAGAGACACAGGGAGAGAGGGAACACAAGCAAGGGGAGTGGGAGAGGGAGAAGCAGGCTGCCCGCCAAGCTGGGAGCCCCACGCAGGGCTCGATCCCAGAACCCTGGGATCATGACCCAAGCCAAAGGCAGACGCTTAACAACTGAGCCACCCAGGTGCCCCTAGCCAACATTTTATTTAGAGGTTTTCCATCTATGTTCTGAAGTGAAATTAGCCAATAATTTTCTCTTCTTAGGATATCTTTAATCAGTTTAGTTATCAAGGTTATTTTATATCATAAAATGAATAGACATATTTCACTTTATTTCTGTTTTTTTAAAACAATATATATAATAGGATAATCTATTCTTTGGAAGAACTCACTTGCAATGCTGTTTGGACTGAGACTTTTTAGAAATAGTAAGATTTCTAAATTACTTTTTCAATCTCTTTAATGATTATTCATCTTTTCAAATATGATGATTCATCTAATCAAGGGTTCTGCTTTATCTTATGCTATTTTAGCATTTCATTTGTTTTCAGAAATACATCTATTTTGTCTATATCTTCACATTTGTTAGAATATACAGTGATCCTTGAACAACATGAGTTTGAACTACATGGGCCCACCTATGTGCAGATTTTTTGTTTATAAATCCAGTACAGTATTGTAAATATATCTTCTCTTCCTTATGCTTTTCTTAATAACATTCTCTTCTTTAGCTTACTATATTGTAAGAATACAGTACATAATACATATAACATACATGATATGTGTTAATTGATTGTTTATGTTATCAAAAAGGCTTCCAGTCAAGAGTAGGGTATTAGTAGTTAAGTTTTTAGGGAGTCAAAAGATATATGCAGATTTTTGACTGTGGTGGGTCAGGCTTGGCACCCCTAACTCCCATATGGTTCAAGGGTCAACTGTAGGTTGTAATTTTCTTTTTAAAATATCCATTATATTTAGCTTATTTTCTCCTTTTTATTCTAATATATGTTTCTTTTGTCTATCTTATTAGCCTTTCCAAAGTACCAGCTTTTGGTTCATCTTTATTACTGTTTTTATTGTTCTCTCTTTGATGTCTGCCCCAGTATGTGTTACTTCCTTTATTTTCATTTCTTTAAATTTCTATTATGATTCTCTTTTATAGCTTCTTGAGTTGAATCATTTTTAAACTTTGTTAAAATTTGCTCAAAACTGTTAACATATAAAGTTTTAGTTGCTATTCATTTCCTTTTTTAAGCCAAGAAATTTTAAGCCACACCCCATTCATCAGTGTAGGCTTTGTTTTTAGTTCCCAAACATGGAATATTTCCAACTACCATTTTAATACATTCTATTTAGAGAATATAATCTGGTGATATTGTTTTTCTGAAATACTGAAATTTACTTTGTAGCTTGGTAAAGACACCTTTTGTGATTTTTCCATTTATGCTTTAAAATAATGTATATTCTGGGGGCGCCTCCGTGTCTCAGTTGAGCATCCAACTTGATCTCGGCTCAGGTCTTGATCTCACAATCATGGGTTTGAGCCCCAACTTGGGGTCCATGCTGGGCATGGGTATAGGCTACTTTAAAAAAATAATGTATATTCTGTAACATTCTTCTCAAACTGTTTGGTCAAGTGTGTTGTTATTTCTTTGATGTATCCATTTCACAGAGGAATTTATTAAAATCTTCAATGATAACTGTTGATTATTTCTTCCTGTAATTCTGTCACTTGTTGCTTTATATATTTTAATGCATAACTGTTAGCTGTATATATGTTCATATAGTGATATCTTGTTGCTTTCACCGGTAAATATTTTTCTCTTTGTCACTTACAATTTTTTTCCTTATGGTCTGTTTTGTCCTGTATTACAATCACTCCTTTGGCTTTTGCTGTTGTTGCCTATATTTGCCTGGTATATTTTTCTCTCTTTCATCTTCAACATTTTCATATTTTTTTTTCCTTTGGACAGGTGTTCTTATAGACAACATATTAACATATTACTGGATTTTAATATCTTAAAATTAGATTGAGGGTCTCTGTCTTTTGATGTTTAAAAATTTTTAAATTACAGTTATTTTAGACTTGTTTCTGTCATCTATTTTTTTGTATTTTTTCTTCAGTAGTTTTATTTTGAAATGATTTTAGATTTATAGAAGAGTTGCAAATATAGTATGGAGAATTCCTATGTAGTCTTCACCCAGCTTCCTCTAATATTAACATCTTATATTATCATGGTACATTTATGAATTTTAAAAACTTATCTCAATATCTATTTCTTTTATGTCTTTTCATCAACAAAATAAAGTACCTTCACATTTTCCCTACCTCCCTCTGGTTTATCCCCTTCTGCCCAACCGTCATGTTGGAATCCTTTAGAATTTTAGTTTCAGAATACATTTGAACACATTGATCATTGCTTAGACAACAACAACAACAAAAAGCCTTCATTCATTTCTTGCTGAGTACATTCAGAGAGGATCTTGTGTGATAATTATTCTGAGTCCCTGATATGCCTGTGGATATCTTGACTCATTTTTATATATAAATGATAATTTAGCTAAAACGAGGTTCAATTTTTTCCCCCCTCAAAACTTTAATCACATTATCCTGTTGTCTTTTTGCATCTAGTATTGCCAATAGAGAAATTTGATATGGTCTGACTTTTATCACTTCACAAGTAATCTGGTTATACCTTCTTGAAGTTTCTTTAATGTTATTTTATTTCATTTCAATATTTTTAGTTGAGAGGTTTTTGTCTGTTGTGTTTTTATTTTCCATTCTGTTTGGTATTCTTTCAATATAAAGATTACATCTGTATTTAATTCTAGAAAATTGTCATTGCTTCTTGAAAGATCTCTTCCCTAGCATTACTCCTTTCTTTCATCCCTGGAAACATATTAAATGTGTGTTGACACTTACACTCTTGTCTTTCATATATTTAACTTTTTTTTTAAGACTCATTATTTATTTGAGAGAGAGATCACACGCGTGTGTATGCAAGCAGAAGGAAGGAGCAGAGGGAGAGAGAGAATCTCAAGTAGACACTGCACTGAGTGCAGAGTCCTGTCTCACAACCCAGAGATCATGATCTGAGCCAAAACCAAGACTCAGACCTCTACTTTGTATGCCACATTGAGCCAGGCACCCTCATGCATTTAACTTATTTTCCATTCTTTCCAACTTTTTCCCCTTTCTGATCTATCTGCCTTTATGACCTATATTCAGTTAACTAATTTGTTCTTCAGGTATATTTATTCTATTATGTAGCCCATTCACTAAATGTTTTGGACTTATTACTTCTCCTTAGTGTATTGTTTTCCTTTTATCTCTTTGGAAGTTATATACGCTTTTATCATTCTTTTAGTGGTTATTCTAGAGATTACAGCATGGATTCTTGATTTATCAAATTTTAATGTCTCTCTACATTGCAAAGAACTTTGTTGTCCTTTATATAGTCAGTATTTTTATTTTCCTGCATATTTACCAATAGTCTTGCTCTTTATTCCTTCTTGCATTTCTGACTTTCCATCTGGGATCATTTTTCCTTGTCTGCACAGCACTAATTGGTATTTTCTTACTAAAGAAATAGGTCTAATACTAACTAGAACTGCTGATGATGAATTCTCTTGGTTTTTGTTTATCTGAAAATGTCTTTATTTCATCTTCATTTTTGAAGGATATTTTCACTGGGTATAGAAATCTAAGTTTGCTGTTATTTTCTTATTTTCCTTTCATTGCGTTGATCATACTGTTTTGTGCTTTTTGTTATTTCTTCTCTTCCAAGTTTTATCACATAAAATTGACATATAACATTACATTAATTTAAGGTGTACAACATAATTATTTGATACATATATATATTGCAAAATGATTACCACAATAACTTTAGTTAACATCTGTCACCTTACTTAGTTACAATTTTTTTGTGATGAGAATTTTAAGATCTACTCTCTTAGCAACTTTCAAATATACAATACAGTATTATTAACTATAGTCACTATAGTCACTATATTAACATAGTCACTATGTATGTTAATTCCCAGAACTTAATCATCATATCACTGGAAATTTGTATCTTTTGACCACCTTCATCCATGTTTAGTGTTTCTACAGAGGAGCCAACCGTCAATTTAATTGTTTTGGCTTTGAAGATTATCAGTCATTTTTCCTTTGGCTGCTTTTATACTATTGTCTTTGTCTTTGATTTTCTACAGTTTTACTATGATGTTTCTAGATGTAGACTTCTAAAAAAAATTATTGCAATTAGATTTTATCAGGTCTCTTGTATCTGTGCATTGACATCTTTCACCAGTTTTAGCAGAATATTAACCATTGTCTTTTCAAGTATTTCTTGTGCCCTGTTTTCCCTCTCCTTTCCTTCCAAGACTCAAAAAAACCCACAAAAAACAAAACAAAAAAACTATGTTAGACCTTCTCATCTATATCTCTTACCCTAATTTTTATTTGTTCCCCTTTTTTTGCCTTCCTACACTTTATTTTGGATATTCTTTTGCCCATTCTCCAAGGTTTTTATTCTCTCTTCAACTGTATGTAATCTGTTATTAAAACTAATGTAGTGAGTTGAACAGTATCCTTCTAAAACTCAGGTACACATAGACTGCAGAATGTGACCTATTTGGAAGCAGGATGTAATTAATTAATGATCTCAACATGAAAATATCCTGGATTTAGGATAGGCCCTAAACCTAATAACTGGGGTCTTTATAAGAGAATGGGGAAGGACATCTGGACAACAGACACACAAATAAGGCAATATGAAGACAGAGGCAGACATTGGAATTATGCTGCCACATGCCAAAGAATGCCAAGAGCCACCAAAGGCTAGGAGAAAAGCAAGGAAGAATTTTCCCCTGAAGCCTATAGAAAATGTGTGGCCTTGCTAATACTTTGATTTTGGACTTCTGGCTCCAGAACTATGAGAGAATAAATTTCTGTTGTAAGCTGCCAACTTTATGATAATTTGTTATAGCTGTTCTAGGAAATTGATACACCCGTCCATTAAGTTATTCTCTAAGAAGAAATTGGAAGAAATATAGGGCTAGGTTCCTGTGAGCCAATTAATTAACCGATCAATACATTATCTTGTTTTATGTGTATTTTGTTTAAAGACACCTTATTTAATTCATATTAGTTCATTAGCATTGAACTCATGGCCAACAGCACTAATTCATGCCTGAACAATGCTTACCTAACATACATATTTCCTTGCAAGGCACATTACAGCCTTCTTGCACTTAGGAACACAAGAGAATACTTCAGCACTGTGCTTCGGGATCATTTTAAATAGGGAAGTCTCCAACCAAAGGCACCAAAAGACAAAAAACACAGGACTAAATACATCTCAAAAAGGACACATTGTCAGGATAAGAGTAAAAACAAGAATGCAGAATATCACTTTGTTTAACCTCAGTTGGAAATGTGCATCTCATGACTCAAATTTTTCACCTCTCTGTGCATGTGCGTGTCTATGAATGACCGTGAAAGCTACAGATAAATTTTAGCAAGCAGATGAATTCACAAATATGGATGGACTCTGCAAACAATGAGAATCAACTTTAGAACTAAATCCATGTATGCTTTAACCTTCCATTAGGGAACTCAAGGTAAGGAGGGATTTCATATAACTTCAAACGTGAAGCTACAGTACTATACAGGGTTTGAATATTAGTCATTGCAGATAATGGTCTAACATTCTCATCAAACTGACTGAACTTTTTGTGGTTCCTCATAGCCAACTGGTACCAGCTGCCTAAAGCTCCCACTGTAATGTGTCTTTCACATTATGCCGTCTAGACCCAAGTAAAAGGACATCTCTCGTTCTTCCTCTGTTTGTTTTTCTCCCTTCCCTGGTAGGTTACTCCCTTACCTCTTCCCTCCCCCTTCTTTTATGCAGGGTCACCAGCTCTTCCTAGCGTTCTGACTCTCCAGTGGTACAGACTTGGAGCCTGCCAGCCCCACCACCATTTTTGCTTGTCTGCTTAAAATATGGGGAAAAAAGAAAAAAGCTGAGCAGATAACCTGGCTTAAACTAATGTTGGAACACCTATTATCAGAATAGTCAAAAATGGAAACTAATCCAAACAGTTCAGTCACTTTACTGTGAGTCTTCTCTCTTGTTTTTTTCTCCAGGTACTTATTGATAATGTATACTTTGTACTTGTGCTACGAGCAAAATCCAGCCAGTTTCCTCTGTGTTGTTGACTCTGAATTAATATATTTAAGGGTTTGGTGTTTATAGTGCCACTATTCTGGGAAATCAGGCATAGAGGAATAGATTGTAAGATGATTCTGTAAATAAAATACAGAAAGGGTCAAATGAGAGTTACAGGTTCACAATGACAGAAAGAAGAGAGATTTTTTTGCTATTTTCTTTTGAATCTCTTTTACAGGAAGTCTTGTCCTCATTCATCCCAAACCATCCTTATAGGAGAGGGTTTAACAGACTCTGTCCTGTGAAGTGAAAGCAGGGAGTTCATGTTGGCCATGTGGTCTCTTTCCATTAATCTGAACAAAGCAAGGCTTTTTCCTCATAAACTCTTCTCACACTACCCATATATAGGCTCACTATCCATAGAGCAGTTAAAAATGATCACTGTGTGGGTAGAGCAGCTACAAGTTTCTGCTTCATTTTATTTTGTATACTTACTGAAGACATTTGCAGAGAAGATCATAGCTATCTGCTTACCTGAGAAGGATTCTACCAAAAAACTGGCATTTTGTCATGTCTTAGCTAAGACTCCTGCTTTTTGGAAAGTTTTTCCCTAAGCTTTAAGAAAGCTTATTCTTATCCTAATTTGGACTTTGTTTGCCATTCAGTTTGGGGACTTTTAGGAGGGAGCTTGTGATTTCATTCTCTGGTTTGCCCCCCCATATACCCTCCCATATCAATTTCTTACCAAGAAATTTAAAATTTTTCATTAGTTCAATATCCATCTTTATATAAAAATGTAGACAAATTAGGTTATAGAAGTCATTTGGCTTTTCTGTCATGATAGTTAAGAGATTGGGTGTGGGTGCAGGATAAAAAGCAAAATACCCAGGAAATGTAGGGACAGGGAATCCATTCCCCTTATGATACAGCTACAGCCCTTAGAATTATTGTTCTGACTCAATGAAGGAAGAATGTTGAGCAAGGCAACCAGGATATAACCAGATGGACAACCAGGTTGAGACAACCAGATGGTGATCCCTATCACTAAGAAGTATGACTGGAATCTGTGTCAGAAGAGTTTCTTCTGGACTGAACTACGTTGGGTTGCCTCATTTTACTGAAAATGCTGCAGCTCAGCCTCCCATGTTTAAAGAGTAATCATGGGAGTGCTTGAAGCTAATTCTTAATGGGAACTCCTCGTTCTCAGTATGAATTAGGCTGTAAGCAATTGCCATAATAGAAAGGTTACGTGTACACATGCACACATGTACATTTATTTATCTTCATGTTTGTCTTTTATTTTGAAAGACAAATAATTTCAGATGACAATATTTTATCCCTTCTCCCTAAATTATACCTAAAGCATTGAAGCCTACTCTTAGTCTGGCAGTGTAAAGTTTTTTCTGTATGCATTTTCATATGGCTTGGGAAATTATTCAGCAAATACTATATGTTTATTTAAAAATTAAACTCAGGAGTACATAGGGGTATGTGATGAAAAGCAAGAAGATCCTGACCTTAGATATAATTGCTATCAACAGATTATGTTCTGTCCTTCCAGAAATTATCTGTGCATACAAAGGCATATCATTTTTACATAAGTGGGGTCCCAATAATGTTCCACTTGCTTTGTTCCTAATATGTAATTTCAAGCTGATTATATAAAAGGCACAGCAAGACAGTGTCCACCATGCTACAGTATGACATTTCACAGCATTATATTATTTTCTTTTGTTCTTGACTGTAACATAAAGTGTCTGTAAAGTGACCTTTTGTTTTGGTATGTATGGCAGGAACACAGGAGTTTTACAATAAACAATATCTCACAATAATGACTCATTATTTGAAGAAAAAAAAATCGAGCAAATAAGTATCTTGCGAAAATGTCATCATGCATCTGGTGGTCAGCAAACTTGGAGTGGGATTCCTGTCTAGTTCTACTGCATTCCATATTCAGTTTCACAAAGAACGGGATTGTGAGAAAACTCATTCTACCAGTGGGATGTTTGATGAAAATTTTTTTGACAGAGATACTCCCACCATTCTAAAGACCTATAAGCTGGTTAGATTTTTTTTTTTTAAAAAGCTCCACAGAAAGCTTAATGTTTATTATTTTTAGCACTGTGCAGGTTTTCTTTTTTGGTATTAAGGGAAAACTTCCACCACTTAATTATTTTAATGCTTACTGTGTGCCACGCTATGCTGAATGCTTTGTGTACATTATTACATTTAATCTTCACAGCAACCTGTGAACCTCCAGCTTCCTTTCACTTAGCGAAACATAGGCAAATGAAGGCTAAATAATGTGTTCAAAGTCACACCGCCTAGATTTAGACCTAGGTCAGTCTGACTCCAGAGGCCAGAAGTTAACCTTTATACTACCTGACTTCTACTCCTGTGCAACACCTGTCACTTCTCTTTCCACACATTGCCCTTGAACTATTGGTACACCCCAGTCAGCATATCCGCAGTATTAGCTTAAACAGCATATTGCCTGTTTTACTTTTTATTTGTTTCCTTTGAGTCTCCCTTCTGGAAAGTCCTATCCACATTCAACCCAGGCTACTCTAATAGAACGGGGTCAGCAGACATTGTCCATCAAAGTAAGGGCCAGGAGTTCCCCTTGGCTGGATGACCTCTTCATGTAAACCTGAACAAAGATGATAACCTCTACTTTGTATGCCACATATGCCTGTTTGTGCAACCCTGGTTTTTAGTATGATACATATCCATGGAGGTAGTGGAAAATGTATGTAACTTGGTACCCACAACAGGATAAAGAGAATTTCATCGCATATAGTCATGGATCTTCCCCTGGGCTTCAGCAATCTTGACATTACCCTTTCTTTTAACTGTCACACTCTTGACTCTCCCTCCTACCTACCAGTCTTTTCTCTCACAAACTCATATTTTGCACTCATTCTTTTCCTTCTTCATTTAAATCCTTGAATTACTGTTTCGTAGATGAATACAGGTATGTAAAAGTGGGTGTGGGTGAGTGAGAATACATAGAGTTGAATGTCTAGATGTATGTATATGGATGGGTAAATGGAGTATCTGTATGCCCAGTATACTCTTTGGTATGTGCTCTGGTATATGTTCAATAATAAAATAAATGGGAGTAAAGATGCAAAATTCCTTTTCTATAAAAAAAAATGTGGCAGCAGAACTAGGAAATTCCACTCAGACTCTCTCCTACTGGCAGCTAACCTCTCTACCTCTTAGTCAAGGCATGCAATATCCCTTGTCTTGATTCTCACAGTATAGCTTCTAAATTAGTCCCCTAGACTTTTCTCTTTCTGTTCATCCTGATAGCCAATATCAGATTTGTCTCCCTAAAACTCTCTACTTGAGAACCACATTACTATGGACTGGATGGTGTCCCTCGCAAATTCACAAGCTGAAGTCCTAATCCCTAACGTTACTGTATTTGGAGATAGGACCTTTAAGGAGGTAATTAAAGTAAAATGAGATTATAAAGGTGGGGCCCTAATCCAATAGTATTGGTGTCCTATAAGAAGAGGAAGAGAGACCTGAGCTTTTTCTCTCCAGCCAGCACAGAGGAAAGGTTATGTGAGGCCATAGTAAGAAGATGGCTGCCTATAAGCCAGAAAGAGATTTCTCACCAAGAACCCAATTGGCCAGCACTTTGATATGGCACTTCTTTCCTCCAGAAATATGAGAAAATAAATTTCTGTTGTTTAAGTCACCTAGTCTATGGTATTTAGTTATTGGCAGCCCAAGTTGACTAATACACTAGGGCAAGTCCCTATTTTTCTTTATTTTATTTTTTTTTTAAGATTTTATTTATTTATTTGACAGAGAGAGAGATAGTGAGAGCAGGAACACAAGCAGGGGGAGTGGGAGAGGGAGAAGCGATGCGGAACTCGATCCCAGGACCCTGGGATCATGACCTGAGCTGAAGGCAGACGCTTAACAACTGAGCCACCCAGGTGCCCAGTCCCTATTTTTCTGACTCCAGTCTCCTTTACATACCCTACCAAATTCAATCCTACCGTAATTACTCAGCCTCATCTCCAACCTCTCCCCATTTAGCATTCTCTGTACTAGTCAAATATGGTTCTTCAGTGTTCCCTGAACACCTCTGTCTTCCTCTCTTGCTGTCTCTCTGTCAAATAAATAAATACAATCTTAAAAAAAAAAAAAAAATACCAGGGGCACCTGGCTGGCTCAGTTGGTAGAACACAGAACTCTTGGTCTCAGGGTCATGAGGTCAAGCCCCACACTAGGCATAGAGCTTACTTAAAAAAATTTTTTTTAAATAAGATAAAACCAGAGAGTATCCATTTACAATCCAATAAAATATATTAAAAAAAAAAAATACAACCATGCCAACCAACCACAGCTCACCACCTCCACTGCAACCATCCTGGTTCAAATCCCCATTGTCTCCTGAGAGATTATTTCAGCAGCCTCCTAACTGATCTCCATGCTTTCAATTTATCCCCAGTCTACTCCTAGGACACTGCCACAGTGATTCTGTGAAAGCACGTCCATTATCTTACTCCTCTGCTCAAAGCCATTCATTGGATTCCCATCTCACTCAGGGCAGAAGACACATTCTTAAAATGGTCTGCCAGGCCCTGCCCAGACTGTCCCCCCATTACCTTTCTGACCTGATCACCTGTATTCACTTCCTTGCTCACTTCACTCCAGCTACACTGGTCTCTTTGCAGTTTCTCCAACTTGCCAGGCACATTCCTCCTCAGGTCACTGTGCCTGCTGTTTCCTGTACCTGAAACACTCTTCCCTCTGGAAAGCCACATGACTGATGCCTTCGTCTCCTCAGCTCTTTTCTCAGAGATACAGGTTCCTCCTGCCATCTGAGAATAGAGTGTTCCCGTGAAACTTTTCATAAGCTGAAATGGCATAATGTGAAGAGTATCCCCACTTCCCGAAACTTCGTTTTATGCCACTTTGTTTTCAAGAAAGACAATTAGTAAGGTAATGGCTCTTCTTTGTAAAAGCAAAACTTCTCTTTGGGGGGCGCCTGGGTGGCTCAGTGGTTAAGCATCTGCCTTTGGCTCAGGTCATGATCCCAGGGTCCTGGGATCGAGCCCCACGTCAGGCTTCCTGCTCAGCGGTAAGCCTGCTTCTCCCTCTCCCCGCTGCTCATGCTCTCTCTCTCTCTCTCTCCCTTAAGTGAATAAATAAAATCTTTTTAAAAAAATTCTCTTTGGATTTCTTTTGGTTAGTGAAAACAGGTACTAATGTAGGTTTTTTGTAAAAGCAAAGTGGTAGGATGCAAATTTTTGGAAAGTGGGAGTACCTGTGTATACTCCCTTCTAAGATGTATGGTCCCTGACCACCCCATTTTATTTTTTTAAAGATTTTATTTATTTATATAAAGAGAGAGAGAGCAGAGCATGAGCAAGGGTGGGGAGCAGAGGGAGAGAGAAGAAGACTCTCCACTGAGCATGGAGCCTGATGCAGGGCTCAATCCCAGGACCCCAGGATCATGACCTGAGCTGAAGGCAGACGCTTAACCCACTGAACCACCCAGGCACCACCCTGACCACCCTATTTTAATTTGTACACATATACCCAACTCCCTATCCCATTTATTGTCATGTCCTCCCAGAATGTAAGTGCTCTAGAGCGTAGGAATTTTGTCTACTTTCTTCATTGTTACATATCCAGGAACTAGAAGAATGCCTGACACATAGTAAGTCCTCAACAGGAAAATAAATCCCAGAGCCTCTGCCTTCCTTTTCTTGTATGGTTTGCTCTTTCTAGTTCATTATTCCAACCCAATTTGTTGAGTCCTCAATTATTCTCTAATATGTATTTAGTGTTTTTTTAAGTTTTTATTTAAATTCCAGTTAGTTAACATACAGTATAATATTAGCTTCAGGCATACAATATAGGGATTCAACGCTCTCATACAACACCGTGTGCTCATCACAAGTGCCCTCCTTAATCCCCCATCATCTACTTAACCCATCCTCCCACCCCCCTTCCCTCCAGTAACCATCAGTGTGTTCTCTATAGGTAAGAGTCTGTTTCTTGGTTTGTCTCTCTCTCTCTCTTTGTTTTCCCTTTGCCCATTTGTTTAAATTCCACATATGAGTGAGATCATATGGTATTTGTCTTTCTCTGACTTATTTCACTTAGCATTATACCCTCTAGATCCATCCATGTCATTGAAAATGGCAAGATTTCATTCTTTTTATTCATTCTTTTATATATATATGTAGTATATATATATATACTATATATGTATATATATATAGTAGCTCTATTTTTCACTTTTTGAGGAAACTCCGTATTATTTTCCAGCAAGGCTGCACCAGTTTCATTCCCACCAACAGTGCAAGAGGATTCCCCTTTCTCCAATAGCTGTTTAGTTTTATCTTCACAGCCAAGTTGTTTTTTGAGGGGAAAGACAACCTAGTATTTCTTTTCTATAATCCACAGAACCTAGCAGAGTGTTGGGCATGTACTCAACATTTGCACATTCTTGATGATTAGATTCTATCTAGAGTGAAACAGAGTCTTTCAAGGTGAGGCTGCCTATTGGACAACCATAAAAAAATTTGCAAATTGGCCATGCAACTGGGAAAAAGTTATACTTCCTTCTTGAATACACAAATTCTTTATGCTAGAAATTTCCACAGTTCAGAAAAGCCAAGTAGAAAGTTCATTGTTTATTGAGAGCTTAAGGAAATATGAAGCCTACATGAGAATCTTCAGTAATTTCTAAACTGTATCATGGGAGGGGGACACCTGGGTGGCTCAGATGGTTAAGCATCTGCCTTCGGCTCAGGTCATGATCCCAGGGTCCTGGGTTCGAGCTCCAAATCTGGCTCCTGGCTCAGCAGAGAGCCTGGTTCTCCCTCTCCCTCTGCCTCTCTCCCTGCTCATGCTCTCTCTCTCTTTCTCTCTCTCTCTCTGTATCTCTGTGTCTCAAATGAATAAATAAAATCTTTAAAAAAATAAAATAAAATAAAATAAAATAAATCATGGGGCAATATGGTTATAACTTTTATAATACTACCCCCTCAAGTCACCAGCTAGATCTGCTGAGGAGAGGATGGAAGAGCCAAATCTAGGGGCACATCTAAATGCTGAGAGATGGACTTTAAATCCTGGGGTGGAGTTTATAAGAGTCAATGTAGCCACTTTGGAAAACACTTTAGCAGTTTCTCAAAAAGTTAAACATAAAGCTACCATGTGACCCAACATTTCACTCCTAGGTATCTGGAGAAATGAAAACATATGCCCACATAAAGACTTGCACATGAATGCTCATAGCAGCATTATTTATAATAGCCTCAAACTGGAAACAACCTAAATGTCCATCAGTTGATGAATAAATAAACATAATATAACATATTTACATAATAAAATACTGAATAATAAAAGGGAACAAACTGATGCATGCTACATGAATGAGCCTCCAAAACATTCTGCTTAATGAAAGAAGCCAGACATGAGAAACAGCATCTTGTATAATCCTATTTACATGAAAAGCCCAGGAAAGGCAAATTTATAGAGAGAAAAAGATTAGTGGATACTTGGGGCAGAGGGTAGAAATGATTATTAACTGTCATGGCATGAAGGATCTTATTGGATCTAAAACTGATTTGTGGTGATGACTGTGCCACTTGGTAAAGTTACTAAAAATCATTGAATCATACACTTGCAATGAATAAATTTTACACTTCAGTAAAGTTATTTTTAAAAAAGTTTATGTACCCTTTCTCTGATTATAAAAGGAATACAGGGGCGCCTGGGTGGCCCAGTCTGTTAAGCATCTGACTTCAGTTCAGGTCGTGATCTCAGGGTGCTGGCGTGGAGCGTCATCTTATGCTCCATCTTGTCGGCCATTTGATCCATGCTGGGAAAGGTATGGTATGGTGCAAGGTGGTTTATTTGGTTCTCAGGCTGACAGGTAGTTTCAGGTCTACTTAAAAAGAAGAGGTGATGCAATGGAAGGGGTCTAGAAAATTACCTAGTTGACCTGTTATTTCTCAAACAAGAAAACTAATGCCCAGAGAAACAATAACCTATCCAAGGGCAGGTCAGTAGCAGATCTGGGATCAGATGTCATATCTCCTACCTTGTGACCCAGTGCCAGGCCTCTCTAAAGAAGGCTTTACAGTACCCTGTCTTTATCTCCCCTTTATGATTCCTTTGAAACAAACCTGATCCTAATCTGGATTTCTCTTCCTAGGGCTGCCTGGATTCAGAGAAGAGACAGTTCCAGGCCTGCTCCTCTGGAGCCAGGCCAGATCTGAGCACTTGGGGTTGGATGCTAAGTGCTGGTGGAGTCAGTGCTCAGGCAGATCTGGCTAGTTAAGTAGTCACTGGTTCACTCTTCATTTTAGTCTTCAGGAGACAATACCACCAATTCTCCTCAAAAGTAGCAAATACAAAATGCTAGGTGGTAAGCATAACACTAGATGTTCCAAGGATCCTTGTCAGGTTTATTAATATACACAGACTGTTTATTTCAAAGTTGGGGATGGGGAAGACCCTGGCCCACTCTCTGACAGCTTTGTGTCAGGGTGTGATCCAAAAAAGGAAGCATTAGTCCAGGGAAGACAAAGAGGGCCCGTGTGGTAGCTGGAAGTAGGGTGGCGGTGTGCCTGAGGAAGACCAGGAAGCCTTCTGAGAGCCAGGCTGGAAGGTGTGGCCAGGGGTACGCTAGCGGAAGAGCCTTCAAAAGAGAAGGTGGCTAGTGCATTAGGAGTGTCCTCGCTCTACTTCCTGTATTCATCAAGCTCAGAGCTGCTAAGTGTTCTACAGCTCCAGCGGTATGCTTTCCAGCACATTTGAAGCACGTCTTACAGAACGTAATCAAAACCAAATTCTGACCACAGCCACAACACAAAAACAAATGTTTTCGTTCTAAGAATCAGAAAGGTTGTATTATTCCACTGAAGAGTTTTGCAGATTCTTCCAATCTTTTGCTAAGGTGTAACTAACTATTCGTAGATAACTGTTGAATTATGCATGTCTAAACAGACATTGAAAATTGAAGAGTTATCATTGAAAAGTATTTTTTTAAAGGGCGGACACGAAATCTCTACCGAAGGTATAGTTCAGGGGATAAGAGAATATTTCTCTACTGGATTAAAAAAAAAAACTAGAAGTAACCTTAGAAATTACTTAAGCTAACCCCCGTATTTTATTATATTTATTTTTTAGTAATCTCTACACTCAACGTGGAGTTTGAACTCACAACTCAAGGGTCTCAAGGGCTCTTCCGACTGAGTCAGCCAGGCATGCTAGCCCACTTATTTAAAAAATGCTTTTTTAAAATAAGAAGATTTAGCCTAAACCATTCCTGCAAAGAGTACATTAGTATTGTTTGGTAAAACCCTAAAAAATACTCTTCACAACTTAAAGAAAGATGAAGGTCTAATATTAAAGTCATGATACGGCCTGACTATTTAGAATTAAATGTGTATCACTGGAAAACTGAATTTCTTTCATTATTTTGACTAACCAAAGTAGTGTTTATAAAGTTTCAAGAAAAGAAATCATTTCTAATTCATGAGCTTCATCTGATTATTCAAAAATATTTCTGTACAGTATAACATCTGTCACTGTGTAAATTATATTATTAGAATGAAAAAATATGTTTCAGGTATTTTGAAAACCTGTATATGCAAATATATTTGACTATTTCATGTGATATTAAAAATAAAAGTTAAACACTTCTAATGGGTCCACATGAGAAATTTTAAAGACAGATTCAGTAATTTTATCTTTACCAACCTCTTTTGATTATTCATAAACTGGAAAGTAAAGATGACTTCTGCTTTTATAATTCTTAAATGTTTTCCAGTGTATTTGAAAGGCAGGAAGATATAAACTTGGGAGAGACATCTAATGTCCTGGATCCCAGAATAAATATTTGGATATCCTCACAGAGTGAACTAACTGATGAGAGTAATCCAGTGAAATTTAACAGGGATTGATATAAAATCTTACATTTGAGTTAAAAAAAATTGTATCACTTGGAATTCTTAGCTTAGACAAGATAAGACTTAGGGAGGAGGAAATAGCTGTTTTCAAATAATTTAACACCTATTCAGAGAAAGAGGGATTGGCCTTGTTCCAAAAGTTAGAACTAGACCAGTGGGAGGTAGACATGGGGGCTATGATGAAAAATAATTTCTTTCAATTATAACTGAAGGCCAAGTAATAGCTGCCTCAAAATATTTTTGAGTCAGCAAACTCCTGAAAATGGTCTAAGGCTTATTGCTAACATATCACTAAAATACAACAAACTAAAATCAAAGTATATAGTTAATCTGATAAAAGTCTTGGCCAAAATCCTGGCCAAGCATTTATAATCCTTTTTAAGGTTTTAAGCATTTCTTTTAATGTTGAAAAAATCTGATTTCTATTTATCCACAGTGCTTTGAACTTGAGGCTGTGTGGGATTATTAAGTAAAAGCTTATATACAGGGAATGCCTGCTGGACTGCAAAAGAATATTTGTTTCACAGCAAAGCCATATTCAGTTTTCTGAATCTGAGAAACCCATGTAAAAAACCAATCAACCCAGAACAGCACATGACACAGTTTAAAATACTTTGTACTAGGGATGGTATTTTTACTGCTGGAAAAACATAACCATGTACATTATCTGTTTGAATTCTTTAAAAACAATGCTTTCCCTCCTGAACATACAGGAAGGAAAAAGTAATACAGTTTTCCTAATACATCCATCCATCTATACATGTGTACATACTTACCTACACACATACATAACTGAAGGAAAAGTTAATTAAAATAAAAGATATAAAGAAGTGAAATTCTGGAATCCTTCCATCTAGAGCAATCAGAGGTCATCACCACATATTTGTGTACTCAAAACAAGCAAACAGTATAGAAATTCTGTTGTATATTCAATTATTCTCTTTTTACTTAATGTGATATATATATATAATGATTATATATCATTTTTTATACATACATAATGTTATATTCTGGTTAGGCCTTTGACATCTTGTAAAAAGAAAAATTCTTTCCTGTTCCTTTTGGTCTTTACCCTATGGTATTAGGGCATTCCTGACTTCATTCCCATGAGCCACCACTTTAAACAACAAAACCTTAAAGGCATGTGTCCATCCTACTTGAATGCATTGCTTAAAATCACAGACAGGATTTTGCAAATTCCTTAAAGTGGAATTTAAGAAAATCTTCAACATTTCATAAGTCATATCCTATTCAATGTCTTATTTTCAGCCTTTTTTTTTCCCAGAGCAGACAAATTCCCCAGAGTTATGCAGCGTTCCAGAGCATCCTCCTTTTTATTTAATTATTTTGGAGGAAGAAAAGCTTTTTCACAGCACCCCCACAAAATCTGTTACACCAAGCACCACACAGTCACAGAGCATTGAGCCCAACACAATGCCTGTGATTGTAATTCTCCTCAGTTTCTTGTCTCTCCCCATTCTTCAGGCCTGCAGTTTGTACACGTTCTCTCTTCTGAGTGCGGGTTTAACACTAACATACCCAGGAACCACACATTTTCCGGTACCCATTTCAAAGTATGGGAGCATTGTTCCTTCAGCACCCAACTATGAAAGCAGAAGATTAAGTCTTCTCTAATCCCATACCAGCTGGTTTTGTTGTGAGAAGAAATGAGAGGGCCGTAGAGCCGGTAACTGCCAACTACTCTGTAGCCAAAGTCATCCACGTTGGTAACAAACTCTCAAGACATAACTGGCTTAAACTTAGCTACATTCATCAAATGACTTCATTTAGATACCCACCCAGGTACACCTTTGGTAAAAAACTTAATCCAGAAGGGATTGCTCCAAATTAGACTTCGTGTGGGGGTTTACAGAAAGTTGTTTTTTGTGTTTGTTTTTGTAGTTTTGGTGAAACATGCTTGAAATACGTCCCCCAGTTGTGCTACCATGGCCTCACATTCCACCTCATGTCCAACTGCACCGCCATGATACAGAATGTTAGGCCTTGGACTGTCAGTTTGTCCCAGGGCTGACTGAGTGTGATCCCGTTGGTCAACCTGTCACATGTGTCTTGAAGTGAGGTGTCAACCTCTCAGGCAGGTCTGAGTGGTTGTGCTTCACCTGAATGAAAAGCCAGTTTCTCACAGATTCAGTGAATCATGTTACTGACCATATCTCTTCACTGCCAGAAAGATCAGAAGCATGTTTGGGGCCCACCTCTAGCAAGTATGTAGAACTTGAAGACCTGTGCATTAACCTCACGGGTTGCTTGGTTTTTTTTGGTTTGGTTTTTTTTTTTTCTATGTCTTTGTTACAACTCTATCATGGGTATTTTTTTTTTATGATTTTATTTAATTATTTGACTGAGAGAGAGAGAGAGAGAGCACAAGCAGGGGGAGCAGCAGTCAGAGGGAGAGGGAGAAGCAGACTCGCCGCCTAAGCAAGGAGCCCAACACAGGACTCTATCCCAGGACCCTGGGATCATGACCCAAGCCGAAGGCAGATCCCCCAACCGACTGAGCCACCCAGACCCCCTATCATGGGTATTTTATGTTTTTGTCAGTTGCCTAAAATTCTTTCTGGAGGTATAAGTCAATAGATAATTTTAAATTGATTTGTCATTACATACAAAATAGTAAGAGTTCTGACTAATCTCAGAGAAGCATTCTTATTCATGGGCATTTATTTTAAAAATATATAGGCTGCTGCTTTCTGGGAGCTGACAATCTTTGAAAATCCATCATGAATGATCTCCCCCTGCTACCCCTTCTGTGTTTTTTTTGTAGAAGTTGGATTGTCGATAGAAAAGGCAGAGAGAGTCTGCATTAAAAGAAAAAAGAACAGTAGACATACAAACTCAAATTCATTTAATTTATTTATAAATATAAGCTGTGTATATTTAAAAGAATATACATGTTATTTTATTAAACTGGGATTCTATTATTCTGGGTAAATTTCTAGAATTCTTACTCAAGTTGATAGGAACTAGATGCTAAATAGACTTGACCCGCTATCTAGTAAATAAATTAAAAGTATTAAAATATCTTTAATGCACAGAGGAAAGTAGGCTATGTCCTATATACCAAGTAATCTCAAGTAATTTTCTCTTTTAATTGTCTGGATCTCCTTTAATTGTCTGGACTTTTAGAATGTTATTTTGTTTGGTGAGTGGTTTAAGAGTTTAGATTTCCTTTTCGTTAGGAGGTGACTGAGATAATTTAGTGGACAAAGGGGAAGAGAAACCAGGCATTGCTGTTTTGATGATGAAGAGTTCATCAAAATCAGACATTTTTATAACAAAAAAGGAATGTTTTTGAAAGATAATTTACTACAAAAATATCATTGAAGAGAATATTTTATAACCAGATGAACAGAATAGCATTATTGAATATCATCTATAATATTATTTAAAATCTATAAATGTTGCCTTGCACACAAATGTATCCTTAGCCAGTCCTTACTTACATTGATAAGTGAGCTGCAAATTAAATAAATAGGATGACAGTTAGGTGGAGAATAGAAACTCAAGGCGAATCTCAATCTCTCTCCACCTCAGACCCTAGCTCTCTGCTCCTACCTTCCACCTTCTTGCTGGCCACCTAGGATGATGAGGCCTGATGGGTTTGAATTTAGAATGAATTAAATGTTGATTATCACCAGCTGCTTTGGGACTTACTAACATCTTCTAACTCTTCGGCATCTGGACTTTATTGGGCGGTTGTAGCAGAGCCCAGACTAGAATTTTACTAATCTCAGTGTTTGTTGTTTTCTGTTATTATAACCGATTATTCTTCTGAAGGAAGCAAATCTTGATTTCCCACATTACTGTTCGTTGACAGATCTTGACTCAGGTTTTCTATGATTTCTCTGATCCAATTACTTTAGCTCTTTCCTGCACTTCTTGCTTAAAATCAAAAGCTCTAAATCCTTGTGTAAATTGACGTTGTGCAATTTTTTTTCCACTTCACAAAATAAATTCTGTTATCTTACCTTGTTATCTATTACAAAATTTGCTAAAGGTAAAACAAACATCTCAACAAAGTGCTTGAAAAGCAATGCTCAGTCTCTTTCATGCATTTTAGTACAATCTAATTTTATTATTATTACCAACTGTATTTCACATAAAATCTCAACTGCTACTCCTTTCTCAAGAACCTCCAGTACTTCTTTCATCTACAGACCCAGCCCGCTTACTTTTGATAAAAAGGCCGCATTCTGTAGGCTCTAATTGCTTTGGCTCAACCCATTAGCTGCACTAACAACAGCCTGATTGTCAGTGAAATTAGCCTTTTATCTATCACCCTCTCCCCTCCTCCACTTTCTAGCGAAGTATGATGGCAAAGACCGGTTCTGGTGACTTGAAACAAATTATTTCACCTCTTTGAGTCTCAGTTTTCTCCTTAGCAAAAAGAGCACGGTGACACACACATTTTGGGTTGTTGGGCAAAATGGGTCCAATTCCTCCTACAGAGTCAGTGCTCAATAAATGTGAATTTCCTTGCTCTCCAGAAAGGAGCGCGTAGGAAACTACAAACACATATTGGCACACAATGCGTGTTTTAGAAGGTCACTCTTCCAAACAACTCTCAAAATTTTGAAGCAAAGAACTGAAGTCCAAATTGAAGCTGGGAAAAAAGTTTTAAATTTGTCCCCTCCTTTAAGGTTAACCTCAACTTAACATTCAAAGGATGATAAATTTATTCTTAAAGCATTTTGCTTTTCTCCTTTCTAGTATTCATTGCGATTGTAATTAAATGCCTTGGGCCCTGGTTGCTTTGGAGCTCAGTCTTGAAGAGAGGAATTGTGTCTGTCTTGGCTACCTCTTTACCCCAGTGGTCACATTGTAGGTGATTTCAATAAATATTTCAGGAGTCAATGAGTGAGCATCATAGTTTGTGTTCCTTCTTTTAAAAAAAAAATTTTTTTTAAGATTTTGTTTATTTAGTTGAGAGAGAGAGAGAGAGAGTGCGCGCATGCATGAGTGGGAAAGAGAGGGAAAAGCAGACTCCCTGTCTACTGGGGGCTCCATCCCAGGACGCAAAGACCATGACCTGACCTGAGCTGAAGGCAGAGGCTTAACCGATGGAGCCACCCAGGAGCCCTGACAGCCTGTTACTTTTAAAGCAGTGCTTCTGAAAGGCTTTGGTGAATCCACTTTCAATCCACTTTTTTCTTTTTCTGAAGACCTATGATGAAATTATCACTAATGCTTTCTCCCCATTTCAGACTGCTCATCACTTGGCACTATCTCATTAAAAGAATCCGTTTTTTGGGCGCCTGGGTGGCTCAGTTGGTTAAGCAACTACCCTTCAGCTCAGGTCATGATCCCGGGGCCCTGGGATCGAGCCCCACATCGGGCTCCCTGCTCGGCGGGGAGTCTTCTTCTCCCTCTGACCCTCCCCCATCGTGTGCTCTCTCTCTCTCTCTCACTCTCTCTCAAATAAATAAATAAAATCTTCTTTTTAAAAAAGAATACTTTAAAAAATAAAAAATATTAAAAGAATTCTCATCTATAAATAAACACTTTAAGAGTTGCAGGAAATAGACTAAAAGGCAAAGGCTTCTATTTGAAGAAAGGCTATTGTAAAATCATTGTATTAGAGTAAGAATTTTTTGACATGTGAAAAATTGGCCCTTATATTTTTGTGTAGTAATGTTAGATTTTCACCTGTTACAATTTCATAAAAAATGTGCATGGACAGGGGGAGGGAGGGAAAAAATGTGCACTAATATTTCCTCAGGACATTCAGTAAGTGTTCTTAAAATATTTTCCTAAAAGAGCAAAAAACATATTTTAGATAAATTCCATTTAGCTTCTCTCTTATTCTAAGCATAAAATCTATGCTTGCTACACTATACTTGACACTTTTCACTCATTATTTAACTAAAAATTCATTGGAGAATCTATCTTAAAATCTATCGGTAGAAAAAAGGGAAGAATTTAATGAAGCTGGGGACAGAGAATAGAAAGAATGTATCATGGGTCGAATTCTTCAACTGCTTTTTTCCTGGAGGTGGGGGGCCGAGGGGTGGGAGGCCTTTCTCTAAGAGTTACTGTGATAGGATCTTTTGACAAAAGCAGCTCTTTTTTATTGTTTTTCAGGCCCTTATGGCTTGGGAGGAGGACCTTAGGGATGGAACGTACACAGACTAAACACATGAGCTGGGACTTTTTATATTTCAAAGAAATTTCTGAAGATTGGTGAACCAGTTTGAAAAACACTCCTAAATCTGAATATGAGCAGTTCTCATCTTACCCCAGCCCTTAAAACAAGATTCTCTGGGGGCACCTGGGCGGCTCTGTCGTTAAGCGTCTACCTTCGGCTCAGGTCATGATCCCAGGGTCCTGGGATCGAGTCCTGCATCGGGCTCCCTGCTCTGCTCAACGGGAAGCCTGCTTCTCCCTCTCCCGCTCCCCCTGCTTGTGTTCCCTCTCTCGCTGTGTCTCTCTCTCTGTCAAATAAATAAATAAAATCTTAAAAAAACAAAACAAGGTTCTCTGTGTACTTAAGAATTACCTTGGAGTTTGTGAAGGATGGACGTTCAGCAGGTGTAGGGCTGAGCTTGAGGACAGCATATTCACCACAGGTTATGGGATTCTTATGAAGACGTTCAATAAAGTATGCTTCGAGAAACAGTATTTTAGGAGAGAAGTGGGCAACTGGGTTTCAAAGCTCCCCACTCTTCCTGTTTTTCCTTCCCCGTTTTCAATCAGTATCTCAGATTACCTTCCCAGACATTCTCCATCTGCTTTTCACCAGGATCAGCATATCCGAGGAAGGACCATGAAGGGACGTTGTCCCCACATCCCATCCGTGTCCTCACCTCTCTGTCCAATCCTGCACTTTCTTTTGTGGCCGGCCCACTTGCTTATGATGGTCTCCGAATGGTTCTCTATCCCATTCATTCCTTTGTGTCCACAGGCTCACCATTAATATTTGTCCAGGCATTTTGTCCTGGAATCTCTATGGACCGCAGGAACTACCTAAGAGTGAGGTCACCACTGAAACCATATCCGTGAAGAACAATGATAGGAAATGAGGTATTGAGCTCAGAGAGGATTTACATGTGATTTGATAGTTATCACTGAGGGGATGGAAGTCGTGGGGAAGTTAGCTTAGACTCATTGTGTGGAGTTCTACAAGTCCAAACTGGAAATACTGAGTAAAAGTCATACAAAAGTAGATGTGGGCTGCAGATCCAGAAAAACTTCCTAATAAAGTTGTAGCCATGCAAAGCTATAAAAATCCAGCCGCTAGGAGTCTTCAAAGGGGGAATGGATAGTTTCCTACTAGGATTTGGTAAAGGAAAATATTCCATTAGTGAGGATCAGAATTCATTCATTCGTTCCTTTTCCATTTTTTTAAAAGATTTTAAAAATTTACTTATTTTTGCAAGAGAGAGCACGTGAGCGAGAGGAGGGGCAGAGGTTAGAAGCAGACTCCCCACGGAGCAGGGAGCCCGATGCGGAGCTCGATCGCAGGACCCCGGGATCGTGACCTGAGCCAACGGCAGACCCTTAACCAACTGAGCCACCCTGGCGCCCCGATTGTTCCTTTTTCGATAAACTTTTATGGAGCATGCACCATGGGAATGGCCCCCAAAAAGAGGTGATACAAAGAAAAATAAGACATGTTTTATGTTTGGAAGGAGCTCCGAGTCTAGCAGAGAATCGGACGTGTGAGCAGATGCACCGCAAGATAGCAGGCTGAGTGCAACAACAGAAGAGTAGACATAGAATTGCAGCACACAGGTGGGAGCCACCACAGGCGCGGGAGGGGGCAGGCTTCAGAGATTCTGGCTCTCGTACTCTGCGGCCCCAGTGGAGGAGTGAGAGGCTTCCCCCAGCCTGCAAGCCCTGCCCAGTCCGCAGGTGTGGAAGCAAAATATATATATGGTAGTTGTTTCAAGCACTAAGTTTTAGGCTGATTTTTTACTAAGCAAAAGATAACTAGAAAGAAGATGAAATGAATTAATATGTGTGTAAAGCACCAGTTGCCTGGCACATAGTAATTACTCAATAAATACCAGCTATAGGTCATTATGCTCTTATCACTTATCATTGATATGAAAGCAATACTATTTAAAAGCATTCTATTTCATGATCTATGTCAGTGTATTCAGCTTTGTCATTCTGTTAACTCCCTGCTTACATTTCCTTCTTTTCCACATGCTTTTCCTCTTCTCCACTGCCTTTCCCCAATATCCATGCCCCTCACGGCCACCCGGAGCATGACTGCAAGGAACTAAGTGGGTCACATTTGCTATAGGGTCATCCTCACTTGGACTACGACAGTACTTTCCTTTCTGGTCCAGTCACTTTTAGATTATCTCTTCTGATCCATTCTCTTACGAAGAAGCCAGAGAGATTTTTTTTTTCTTAAATTCCAATCTGACCATATCACTCTCCTATTCAAAGTCTTTTGATGGCTTCCCACTGCTCTTAGGACACAGCTCCCAACCCTAGTGATGGCTTTAAACCCTCTACGGTCTGCCCCCCACTCACCTCCTCAGTCTCATCTCCTTAGCTCACCATGCTCCAGCTGGTCTGACCTGCCTGTACCTACTCTCTGCCTCGTGGTCCTGAAACATGCTATTCATTTTGATCCTTAGGCCCTTTGAATAGCCTTTTGGTTGCGTTCACTCCTCCCCATCTTCAGGTTATCACCTTAAGTTGTACTTTCTCAGGGAAGGCTCTGTGCTCCATAGCATTTCTTAAATGGTAAATAAATGAAAGTTCGCATAATCATGTTTGTTTAATGTCTGCATTAATGTCCACAAAGGCAGGAATGATTTAATTTCTTCACAGCGACATCTCCAACACTGAGCATATAGGAAGCATGAGTGTCAAACTGACTCACTTCATGGGATATGCTCAGGCACCTCATGTGTGTGGGGGTGTGTGTACTTTTTTTGAAGAGCAGTTTTAGATTCAGCAAAATTGAGCTGGAAAGTACAGAGGGTTCCCATGTATCTTCTTTCCACACACATGATAGCCTCCCCAGCTATCAACATCCTGTACCAGAGCGTACATTCGTTTACGATTAATGAGCCTACATTGATACATCATTATCACCCAAAGTCCATAGTTTTCATTAAGGTCATTCTTGGTGTTGTATGCTCTATGGGTTTCCAGAAATATATAATGACATGCATGCATCATACACTATGCACTAGAGTAGCTTCACTGCCCTAAAAATCCTCTGTGCTCTGTCTACTCATCCCTTCATCCTCTCAAGTCAGTGGCAACTGTTGATCATTTTCCTGTTTCCATAGCTTTGTCTTTTCTGGAATGTCATTATTCGTTGGAATCCTACAGTATGTCAATCTCCTAGTTTTAACTAACACTTACCTCCTCCTGGGACTTCATGGCAGCAAACTTTTTTCAATGCTAAAGATGGCATCTTTGCCTTCAAAGAGTTCATCATTAACTAGTGTGGATTCAGAAGCATAGTAATAATAATAATAATAGCCACAAAGTGTGATAAGCATCATGATAGAGTACTTCAGCAAGGTAAAGTAGCTGTTTTTTGGCAAGGAATGTAAAATAGTAGGTTAATCAAGAAACCTTTCCTGAGGGATGCCTGGATGGCTCAGTCGGTTAAGCGACTGCCTGCGTGCGGCTCAGGTCATGATCCCAGAGTCCCAGGATTGAGTCCCAGGATCGAGTCCTGCATCTGGCTCCTTGCTTGGTGGGGAGTCTGCTTCTCCCTCTGACCCTCTCCCATCTCATGCTCTCTCTCTCCCCCAAATAAATAAATAAAATCTTAAAAGAAAGAAAGAAAGAAAGAAAGAAAGAAAGAAAGAAAGAAACCTTTCCTGAAGGAGCTGTCACCTCAACTGAAATTGAAACACAAGTAGGATTTAACTAGATATGGACATGTTCAGGAAAGGTTTTCCAGTCTACGGCCGTACCACCCTGAACGCGCCCGATCTCGTCTGATCTCGGAAGCTAAGCAGGGTCGGGCCTGGTTAGTACTTGGATGGGAGAGGAAAGGTTTTCCAAACAAACCAACCAACGCAAGCAAATTACATGGATATTAAAAAACATATAATAAATACTTTTTGTAAAACCAGGAACTGTGCTAAATGCTCCACATTTTTGTAACTGCGTTTAACCCTCACAACAATCTTGGCAGGAAAGTACTTTTAACTGAAGCACAGAGGAGTCACTAAGCTGGTAAGGAGCAAGCTGAGATTCGAACTTAGTGACTCCAGGAAAGATGTATTTAGCTGTTGTACTATGAGCAGAATCTTCAGAATCTGCACTAATCGGATAACAGTGTCCTGCTGTAGCAGCGTAGTGGCAGATAGGTCCAGAGAAGTGGACAGATTTGAGCACTATTGAGGACATGGGAGAAAAAGGACTTTGTGATTGACTGAAAGAAGCAAGAAAGAAGAGGAGGCTTTGAGCTGCAAGAAAGAGAGGACTCAACCAAAAGTGACATAAACCAGAGGCCAGGCAGCTTGGGAAGGTTTGGGGCTCCAAGGTGTCATTAAGGATCATTCTCAACATGCTGGTGCTGTAACCCTCATGGTCCCAGATTGTCTGCTGAAATTTCTGGTGTCACAGGCAGACCTGAGTATCCTACCTCTAACCTTTTCTGGGCAAGAGTTCATGGGGAGCCTTCCCAAATCTCCCCACTACATACCGCATCCCTCACCATTAGAGACTTTACACATGTGGGTGTGGACACCTCAGAGCATCTCCTTCTGCAAATGGCCACCCCTGTTGGGATCTAGGGATGAGCACTGTCTCAGCAGGGGGCAGACAGAAAAGAGGCCCTCTAAAGCTGTGGAGGTGCTTGGGCTGGTGAGGATAGGGAATTCAGGGTCCTGGGTACCCAGAGACTCATGCGGAAGGGGGCTACAGGCTCGAGGGGGTGTGGCCCCTTGGTTCCCTGAACACCCCCCCCGTAGGAAGGGGTGTCGGCACAGAAGTGCCCAAGGATCTTTCTGTTACATCCTTATCCCACACCTCCAGTCGACTTCCGTTCAGGTCCCTGCACCCAGGTGGAGCCATGTGCTCAAATGCAACTGCAAAAGGTTCTGGGAAAGAAAATGTTACCTTTCAGCCTCTGCCAATGAGAAGGCAATGAAGAGTAGGAAGCAGAGGGTGAGATGTTAGGAAGGTAGCCAACCATGTCTGCTACAGCAAGTCAGAAGTTTCTTTAAAAATTAAAATTAAAAAGTCCTCTCCCACTAAAAAAAAAAAAAAAATAATAATAATAAAATTAAATTAAATTAAAACAGACCTACGAGGGGTGCCTGGGTGGCTCCGTTGGCTGAGCGTCTGCCTTAGGTTCAGGTCGTGATCCCACAGTCCTGGGATCGAGCCCCTCATTGGGCTCCCTGCTCAGCGGGGAGCCTGCTTCTCCCTCTCCCCCTGCCCCTCTCCCCTGCTCATGCTCTCTCTCTCTTGCTTGCTCTCTCAATATCTCTCTCCCTCAGATAAATAAAATCCTTAAAAAAATAAAACACACCCACGTAAAACCCAGACATGCCCCTCATAGAAACTGAACCAAGAAAAATGAAACCATATGTCCATATGTACATGAATGTTTATACCAGTTTTATTTATAATAGCCCCAAACTGAAAACAACCCAAATGGCCATCAACAGGGAATGAATAAACAAATTATGATCTACCCATAAAATGGCATGTTACTCCCTAATGAAAAGGAATGAACTCTTAATACACATAATATATGGATGAATTTCAAAATAGTTATGCTGAGTGCAGGAAGCCAGGTAAAAGGTCATGCCATCTAACCCCATTTCCATAAGATCCTAAAAACCTCAAACTAACCCATAGTGACAGAAAAGCAGATCAGGTAAGTACGTGCATTTTTTGAGGTATGTCTCTTACACCTCAATGAAGCTGTTTTAAAAATAAAGAGACAAGGCTTATGTGTTTTTCTGTTTGGGTAATTATCGGTGGTTCTCACCAAAATGGAGGACCATAAGTTTGGAGGAAGACCGCAAGTTCTATTTGGAACATACTGAGTTTGGGGCAACCACAGAATATCTAAAGGGAGCTGTCACCAGAGTTTTGGAGATGAGTCTCTCTGAAGAAGAAGACTATCTGGGCTGAAGCTGTTATTTTAACAGCTGAAACATGCACCTTGAATTTTGTGATATCAGCCACTCATGCTGAATGATGAAAGACACAGACTAGCGTTGATTGAGAGGGAAGCAAGGAAATATAAAGAGAAAAATAGGGCACTTACTAGAGGAGGTGTCTGAACTGAGGGGTATGTGTTTGTTTGATTTTTAATATGGGAGATATTTGAGTTGTGTTTACAGGCAGAGGGCAAAAATCCAGGAAAGAGGTGGAGTTTGAAGATACAGGAGAGAGAAGAAATGCTTGATGGCATTAAGTGCATTAAAATGTAAGAGGGACTGGGACTCAGAGTGTGCTCTGCTGTACCAAAGGGAACAAGAGACAGATATCCAGGAGTCGGTGTATGGATGGGACAGCCAGAATGTGGCTATTGGGAGAACACCTGCTGATGACTTGAAGAACTTTTTAAAAAGAGAGAATGATATAATCATCACACTATTCTTTATAAATATATATTCAATATATTCATTATGAGTCCCTATGTACTTACCACCCAGCTTCCGTAATTATCAGCTGACGGCCCATCTTGTTTCATTTGTACCCCCACTCTTCAACTTTCCCATCCTGATGATTTTGAAATACATTTATTTGATATATATAAATATCATATATGTTTTTAAATGCACACACACACACATATATGTGTGTGTGTGTGTGTGTGTGTGTGTATATATATATATATACAGTTGACTCTTGAACAACATGGGTTTGAATTGCGTGGGTCCACTTATACGTGGGTTTTTTTCCTGATAAATACGGTACAACACTATAAATGTATTTTCTTTTCCTTAGGATTTTCTTAATAACATTTTCATTTCTCTAGCTTACTTTATTGTAAGTACACAGTATATAATACATATCACATACAAAATATGCGTCAATCGACTGTTTATGTTCTTGGTAAGGCTTCCAGTCAATAGTAACCTATTAAGAGGTAAGTTTTTAGGGACTCAAAAGTTATAGACAGAATTTTGGCTGTGCTGGGGTTTGGCACCCCTAACCTCCCACATTGTTCAAGGGTCAACCGGCATTACTATGCTATTATTCTTTCTTTGGCTCTTTTCAGTTTATTGAATGAAACTATACCATTATTAAAACTAAATAAGAAATAACAATAATTCCTTAGTATCTTCCATGATTCAGTTGGTGTAGAACCAGACTGCTGAACCTGCCCACTGATGGGTCAAAGGTAAGGTCTTTCAGAAGAAAGGAACAGAGGAAGACTTGTGCTGACATGCACTCTCGGCTGCTCACTGCACTATTATCGTGGGCATCTCCCCAGAGCAGACAAGCCCTGGGGCACAAAGTAGGGCCTCAGTTACAGTCCTGGATGGTCCAAAAGCTCAAGGCCCAGAGCTTGACCTATGACAAATCCAGACTCAGCAGCACTTGCTTAATCCTTTCATTCATTAGATACTTACTAAGCACCTACTCTGTGTCAGGCACTGTTCAAGGCACTGGGCATATGAAAGTAAACAAATCAGACATAGTCCCCAGCTTCACAGAGTTTCTCACCTACCACAGTGTGCTCCCTGTGCCCTTGGTGGAGAATGCATAACTCCCTCCCTTTGTTAGCTTACCTAACGTTCTCTTCCGATTTGTATTTCTTGTTAAACAATATTCTAACACTGAAGGAATTAAAAATTGTTTTCATCTAAAATAGATAGATCTTCTACAAGTACTTTAATTTTTTCATGTATTCTTCTAGCGTATTTTCATATATTAAAATTGGAAGCGACCTAAATATCCAGGGGTATGGAATCATGAAATCTATACAACCATTAAATATGATGAAGTATATTTGTATATGTGTACTTATTGTACATAGTCAAAGTTTGCTTCAGTCAAGGCTTCTCAAAGTTTAGCATGCATCAGAATGACCTAGGGGGCTCTGCATAATAATAAAATAGGAGAAAATCTGAATTCTGAGGGAAATTAGGGGAGAGAAAAAAGAGGTGGGGAAAAATAGTGAGAGAAATGGCCGAAGGGACTTTGGAACCAACTAAAGTATGCAATTTTAAGTTATTTGCTCTCCTGTCCTGCACTAGAACATTTTCAATTGTCTCTAAGCATTTGGATATTGCTTTGATCAGTAGTATTTTGGGGAGTGGAGAGATCAGATGTGTCCAATATGGGATGATGTGGTGCAGAAAAGATTCAGTAAGTACAAAGGGTGAGACCCAGGGCAAGGACTGAGAATTCAGCAGAAGCAGGACATCAGAATCAGAAATGACTAGGAGAAACTGAAGCCTAAAATTTCTGAGGACAAGGAGAGATGAGGATGATGGTACTCAAGCACTATTTTTATTTAAATATTATGAAATGGGTGTGCTCATAATGCTACAGACAATGGTGACACCATTACCTGCTATCCAGCTTGAGATTGATCTTGAGCAAAGACAACAAGCTCATGTGTGATAACGCATACATGTCGCAAATAATGGGGGCAGACTTATGATTGTAGCAGAGAGCTGAGACAGAACGTAATTAAGAGAATACACTTACTCTTAGAATAGAGTCCCCTCCAAGCTATGATGAGTTTAAATTGTTAAAGAGTTTAAGAAGAAAATAACTTTTTAATACCACCAAGGATTTCTGAGTCAATCAATAAATGTCTAGTTCCATACAATAAGGAATGTTAGCCTCAGTTGCAATCTGTACCTTAATGCCTCTTGGCATCAGTGGCTAAACAGAACACTAGTAATCTAAGGAGAAGTACCCGTGGTAACAGCTCTCTTTATGACAATAAGTTAAGACAGTCTCCAAAGTCAACAACCATTTAACATCCTGAAAAGTATTACCTCGTGTTGTATAAAATCTGCTTTTCCTCTAGCAATACAATGACTCGGGCTTTTGTGGAAGAAAGATGGAGTATAAGGAGTAGCCCTCCAACATCTCCTATGGGGATAGATACTTTCACATGTGATCCCATGGTACCTTGTGCTTAATTGAGTCACAGCACTTACTACATTGTATTTTAATGTCTGATCATTTGTCTCTTTTTTTTCTCTAGTGGATTATGGGAAGCTTGAAGTCAGAAAATATGTCTTTCATTAGGCTCTAGCACATTATACACTCTCCTCAGAGGAACTGTTTTTGTAATAAGTGCATCAAGGATTGTATGTACTGCATCATTGCCAAAATCTCCAAATGTTGAGGGCATCATTTGTCTCAGATACTTGATATGTTAAAATGATTGAGAACTTCCTGAGGTTTCCCCAAGAATCCATCCACTGCTAATTTAAGCATTTCTTTAACAGAGGGCAGAATCTGAAATCCTAGAGACCATGGGTCTCCATCAAGCATCGGAAAATTCCCAAGCTATCAGAGATGATGGGATGATGGGATGGTGATTCTTTGGGGATCTGCAGTTTTCATCTTCAATAATAAGTCGCTCGAAGTGAAAGAAGTCAGACACAAAAGGCCACATATTATATGACCCCATTTATACGGACTATCCAGAATAGGTAAATCCACAGAGATAGAAAGCAGCCTAGTGGTCACCAGGGGCTGGCCGGGAGTGGGGGAGGGGGGGCGCACGGGGAATGACTGCTTAACAGATAGCAGTATCCTTTGGAGGTGTTGAAAATGGTTTGGAACTAAGTAGGGGTGATTGTTGCACCATATTGTGAATATACTAAGTGCCACTGAATTGTACACTTTAATATGGTTAATTTTATGTTATGTGAATTGTACCTCAATTTAAAAAATGTAAGTCACTGGGAGCCTTAATCGAGGTCAAGCCTTATATCAAACTTCATTCTCTGAATTTGCAAATAACATGGTGTTAACTAACTGCAGAAACTTAATGAAGGTCTACTTAAATGTTTTCTTTGTATTGGATCTATGTTCTGAAAAAACCTCTTTGTCAACAGGCTTTAAAGATAATGAGGTTACTAGTAATAGTAGCTAACATATATTGTGTGATTGCTAAGTTCTAGGTACACTTCTAATCTCTTTAAGGGCTATAACTCATCCAGTCCTCAGAGTAACACTATGAAGTGAGTACTGACATTAGCCTGATCTGACACTTGTGCAAGTTCACCCACCAGAGCAGTGAGTGGCAAATCTTCGCTTAAAACTCTGACCTTGGGGCGCCTGGGTGGCTCAGTCGGTTAAGCGTCTGCCTTCGGCTCAGGTCATGGTCCCAGGGCCCGGGGATCGAGCCCCACGTCAGGCTCCCTGCTCAGTTGCTCCCCCTGCTTGTGCTCGCTCTTTCTCTCTCTTTGTCAAATAAGTAAATAAAATCTTTTAAAAATTATTTATTACAGGGCGCCTGGGTGGCTCCGTTGGTTAAGCGACTGCCTTCGGCTCAGGTCATGATCCTGGAGTCCCGGGATCGAGTCCCACATGGGGCTCCCTGCTCAGTGGGGAGTCTGCTTCTCCCTCTGACCCTCTTCCCTCTCATGCTCTCTATCTCTCATTCTCTCTCTCTCAAATAAATAAATAAAATCTTTTAAAAAAATTATTTATTATAGCCTTACAGGCTCTGCGTACCTCTGTGACTATGCTGCTCTCCTAAATCTATTCTAATTCGACTGGCCTTCGAATTAGAACTATTCTTTAAGCTCATCGAGCTCGTTTCTATCTCAGGCCCTTTGCACATGCTGTTCTTTCTCTCTGAAACATTCTTTCCCCAATGTTTGCACGGTTCACTCCCCTCCTTTCAGTGCTCTGCTTAAATGTCACTTTTTCAGTGAGGTCTTCCCTGACCAACCTATCTAACATAGCCCTCCTCCGTAAATTATCCCTTTACCAAACTTTAATTTTATTTAGAGCAGCCATCACTGCTGACGTATTTAACTATGTGTTGAGTGAATGAATGGTCTAGCCCTCTTACTGACAGCACTAGAGAGTGAATTTTACCACCTAATATCTAACTTTCTATATAGTAGCGTTCCATCTTTTCCCTCTGAATATAGCAGATTTCCCTCAGAACAGACTTTTCTCTGGAGGTAAAACAAATATTTTAATGCTTTGAAACAAAGTCCAAGCTTAATTTCGAGAACACAAAGGTACAAAAACACCAAACTAAGATCTCGGAAGGAGTAAGACTTAATTGCACTGAGTCACTGACTGCCATAGCAAGCAAACATCCTTTCCCTGCAGCAGTGGAGTTGCAAGATGTTACACAAGACATACTTCAAAGGTGTCACAGGGTCCTGGGTGGAGTAGGCAGACTCAGAACAGAGTTACACTTTGAAAGTGCTACGATGCTATCAGCTGCTTAATCCTCAGGACCTGACCTCGGTGAGCACAGGAACACTGCATGCTTTGGGCTTAAATGTCCCCCTCACCTCATTTCCCAGGATAACAGCACAGTCATGAGTCACGCTCCAGAGACGGGGCTAGCAGCTGTTTTAGCATTTTAGTACGGCATGCTTCTGAGCGGCACATTTACAGAATGAGAAAATGGGCAGAGGAAAAGAGAGTAAAGCACGGAGAGGTGGAGAAGGGAAGGGATGGGGGAGAACAGGGGAGGAAGAGCAGGAGAGAAAGCGAGGGAGACTCGATGAGCTGGGGTGGAGATGGGGGCAGGGCAGGTGTGTGTGGGCTCCCCCCATCCGCCTCCCGTCCTGTCAACGGCCTTGGGCTGTGCTGGCGCTGCACTTGGGCTTTGGTGATGGGCATGCTGGAAAACAGGAAGACTTCATACCATGCCCATCGTGCGGCCTGAAGCCTCATTCTGTCACTGCTTTAGTTATTGCTCTGATTTCTCCTCTCCTTTCTCTTTCCCTCGTGGCGCATTTCCTGTTCCCCTCCTTTCCTCCTCATAAACACACTGGTTTCCCATCTTTTGGAACAGATACATTTACTGCCTGCGAAGGAGACAATAGCTTTTCGTGTGCCCTTGGCAAAATATGTTAACAGACATCTGGACATTTGAGTCTCTGGAGCAGCCTGGCTGCACCAGCTGCTGTTCTTCTTTGATCCCAGCTGATTGGGTCATCCAAAACCACTTCCTTGTGCCTGATGCGTGATCCTCCCATAAGGACCTTTCCCCTGAAGCTTCAGTTCCTCTTTCGGTCCCAGTCTGATTGCTCACTAGGTTCGAGGTTATTTTCTACCCCAGGGCATTTTCAGGCTGGAATGAGGACTCAACAGTACGACTCCAGTCATGGCCAGAGTCCAAGCACACAGGATGAGATGCAGCATTTAGGAGGTCTTGCCCAGCTCTGCGACTAAAAGGCCTGAGTTCCAAAGCAAGCTGTTAAGCGTCCCCTGCATGCGTCTGTCTCATCAGCAGGAAAAAGTGGTCTCCTTACGTGCAAGCTCCTTTGCTCCCTGTGTTCAAATTCCAGTCCTGCCACATTCTAATTGTACTGGCTCTTATGGAAGCTAACTAAGATATTATAAATCTTAGTTTCCCCTTCTGGAAAAAAAAAAGACAATAATTCCTACCTCATGTATTATTGTGAAGATTAAATGAAATACTTTCTGGAAAAGACTCAGTACTGTTTCTGGCACAATCGATGTAGGCATATAGTTACTATTACTACTCCATAAGGGGTCATTGTGGACAGCCTTAACAGATCATTATTTTTGACTGCCAGGGGTTATAGTTCCTGTTATTTCTCCTTTAGAGATCTTGACCTGTTCAAAGCCTGTGAAATGTAACCTGTCAGGGCTCAGCACAGCTGGGAATCCAGAGACCTCAAGGCCAGCTGGCAGGTGAATGGCTGGCCTGTTAAAAGTCTGTGTGAAGAAACAGAGAGGGTCAGCCAGAAGCAACAAAAACGAGGATTGCTACAGTTGTCTTCCTTAGGAGTTGTGCGGGCTCAGACTGTGCAAGGACTAGGGAAGAGGCTAGGGTTTTATAAGCAAGTAAGAGAATAAAAACACTTTGTGTAGTTTCTTGTTGACTTTGGTGTTAATGGGTCTGGGGATGAAATCACTACAGGGACATGTTGATGCCTTTTAGGATTTTTATACCTCTTTTTTTTTTTAATATTATCACCTTTTTTTCTATCGTGAATACTACCTTCTATCCACATGCTGAGATAATGCAGGACCTCTATAGTTTGGCAAGGAAATATGGATTTGATATAATTGCCAACATGAAGATTCCAGCTATTTTTTAAAGGTATGGAAATGATATTTGAGGTCTTATGGAGAAACCCTGCTGTGTTCTAGGGTCAGTGATGGGTCTCTGGACTTCCTAGGTGCATCAGGCTGAGTAAGGCCCCAGAGTGGGGGGTGGGAGGTGGGCAGTGATTTCTTCCTACCTCATTTCTAGAGAGTGGGCTGACACTTGAATGTGCAATAGGCCCGAGAGTCCCCAGGTTACATAAATAAAAACTGTCGTGTAGGTGTTTATGCATATAGATAAGCAGCAACTAGAAAAAAAATCCTTCATTTGTTAGAAAGATGAGTTTGTGGGTGATTTTCTTTCTTTTCTATTCTGCTCTTATTGCTATGATGTAATTTATGTAAAATATTTAGAACTCAAGAAAAGGAAAAAAATCAAATTCTTTCCTCTACAATGTATGCTTTTTTTGATGGTTTTCTTTGGCGCAGGAATTTTTTCATAGGCTTTACCTCTGCCAGCTTTAGTTATTTAATTCCAGCTTCTTATTTTCCCTTCTGAGATTCATGAGACATGTCTTGCTCAGTCACGCTGGTTGGAAGCCTTAAGGAGAACTGGTAACATATCCAAGGTGAGGAAGAGTTATACATTCATGGGTTGAGCTTCATAAATTCCTGGCTTCGAAATATCAGGCCCTGCTGATGAAGTAAGCTTTTGCTGGTTGAGAAAGAACATTCCAGAAAGAACCTAGGTTTGGGGAGCTGAGGATATGAGTCACTGACCTGAGAAATCTAGATAGCTTGTTAACAAAAGTTTTTAAAAGCAGGGTGAACAAAACCACTGACTTGAAGGAGATTTTTCAATTTCAGATTATACAGTACATCCAAATGAAGGGGAAGTGTCAAAAATGTATTGTTTTCACTATCATAAATCAGTATCCTCTGATAAAGATTGAGATTTGGAATAGTTCATGAAAATAATCTGAAGGACATCATGATAAATCTGAGAAGTTATTTCCTGTTTTTAGCTGGCTGAGGCTGAAGACCTGACTGCCATAAACATGAATGTCATGTCTAACTTTTTGTCTGGCTCTCAGAGTCCATTTGTGCAATAAAATCATTCCTCTTCAAGTCACTCTTACCTAAACTAGATTATCCACAAGGCAGTTCATAGTTGTTGATCTTTGGTATGATGGGTCTCCTCCTTTGCGAATTAACTTTGGATGTTCTCATCTGTTATTTTACTACGTGCAACCTGTATTCTTGTTGGAGCTAGGGGATTTGCCATTTAAATCTACCATTTACATTTTTTTTAAGATTCCATTTATTTATGAGAGAGAGAGAAAGAGGGAGAGAGAGAGAGAGAGAGAGCACATGAGAGGGGGGAGGGTCAGAGGGAGAAGCAGACTCCCCGCTGAGCAGGGAGCCCGATGGGGGACTCGATCCCGGGACTCCAGGATCATGACCTGAGCCGAAGGCAGTCGCTTAACCAACTGAGTCACCCAGGAGCCCTAAATCTACCATTTAATTACCTCTCTTCTGATAAATGTCTGAATCAGCTACAAAGGCAAGCTCATTCATTCGTTCAACAAACACTGTTGAGTGACGCGGTTCTCAAGGAGTGTACGTTCCGAGAAAGGAAATAATTATATAAATAATTATACATAGTACACAAATAATTTAAGGCAGGATGTGGCACAATAAGCTGGAGGAATTTTGAGGAGGATCCTTTTCATCCAGGAAATGGAGGAAATGAGTTTCAAGATGAGAAGGGCATGCTAAATAGGGAGAACCACGTGAGCAAAGTCAGAGAGGTAGGAAAGCACAGAATGTATTGTGGAGTAGGCAGTGAGAGTGAGTTTTCACTGAAGTTTTTAGGCTGAGTAAGGCACCTGCTCAGAGCGTCCATCTGGAATAGCAACCATAATTATTTATAGTGGGTTTGCTATGGGCTAGGCAGTGTTCTAAGCACAGGGACTACCTAGCAGGGGACAAAGCAATCAAACCAAATCCCTGCCCTCATGGAGCTTACATTCTAGTGGAAAACGATGGTCAATAAACAAACAAAACAAATAAAATATATAGCACTTCAGATGATGATGATACTATGGAGAAAAAGGTGGAAGGAGGAAGGGATTGCGTGCATGCATGCTGTGTTACATACAGTGGGTGCTCAGGGAAGGCTTCACTCAAAGGTCACATTTCAGCAAAAGCCTGAAGAGAGGGCTTGAGCAGTATGGGGTAACCAGGAGAAGAGTCCCAGGCAGTAGCCGTAGCAAGGACAAAGGCTCCCAGATGGGAATGTGTTTGTAATGTTAGGGGAACAGAAAGGAGGCCAGTTTGTGGCTAGAGCCGAATGAGTAAGGGTGAAGAGTAGAAAACGAGGCCAGAGGTGGGGGCCCTGAACATAAGGTTACTCTAAGGATTTTGGCTTTACTCTGAGATGGAAAGCTCCACTGGAGAGTTTGAAGAGAGAAGGGGTACAATCTAACTTAAATTTTTATGGCTACTCGGGCTGGGATTATTTGCTTCAGAGACCCTGACTTAATCAGTCTAAGGAAAGGCCTGAGCATCTTAGTTTTAAAGGTGCCCTAGAGGGGTGCCTGAGTGGCTCAGTCGTTAAATGTCTGCCTTTGGCTCAGGTCATGATCCCAGGGTCCTGGGATCGAGCCCCACATCGGGTTTCCCGCTCTGCAGGAAGCCTGCTTCTCCCTCTCCTGCTCCCCCTGCTTATGTTTCCTTTCTCGCTCTCTCTGTCAAATAAATAAATAAAATCTAAAAAAAACAAAACAAAAAAAACCTGAGATGCAATAATAGTGCCCTAGAGAGGCTCCTGGGTGGCTCTGTCAGTGGAGTGTCTGACTCTTGATCTCAGGTCTTGATCTCAGGGCTGTGAGTTCAAGCCCCGTGCTGGGTGTGGAGTCTACTTAAAATATAATAAAATAAAATAAAATAAAATAAAATAAAATAAAATAAAATAAAA